>NW_025779683.1:0-55826 GCF_021130785.1 Homalodisca vitripennis
AAGATTATCGGAGATTACCGTTTTTTCTTTGATAGAGACAATTGTTTTGATCGTCCATTCTTAGTATTTATGAAGATTAAAAGGAGTTATTAGTTTTGCGAGCACTGAAAATATTGACTTAAGCATAGTTTAATCATTCACATTTGACATTTAAAATAATTTAAAATGATAAGTTTTATACGTTGCTCTAAAGCAAAATACCTAGCTTGAATTTTATCTAGTCTTCTCAACTTTATCAGAATGAGGAAATATGACACAGGTTCTCTAGCGTGAATCTTAATTACTATGTCCTTTGAACATTGAACAAAGAAGCTACTGATGGGAAATATATTTTTAACTCACTGCCAAACTCAGTGGATCATGCATAATCTGTATTAGTTTTTCCCCATCTTTGGGTGAACTGTTAATAAACTGTCATACTCTTTGAAATCTGTATTATTAGTAATACACTATTTATATACAGTACACACCTTAATTGTTTACATCAGTTTTATTTGCACATATTTCTGTGAGATTCCACAAAATTCAAATAACTGAAGCTATATAAGGCCAAAAACATTCGGGATTTACCTGACATTATTAGCTACATAGAACATGAAACTCAATGAATCGTAAAGTTCTAATTTTATTAGAGCTTAAAGTTCTTTTACAACAGATCATTTGTAAACCTGGAACCAAAATTCGCACTTTAATTGACCACAACCGTACAAAGAAAGCGTTTAAAAGTAGCTTGCTGTAAGTAAGACTCCGTGTACGTATATCTCCATTTGGGAGTGTCAGTTTTCTAGAAATTAATTTTTGAAGTTTTCCTTTTTGCACGAGATTATTTCTTTAAAGTACCTAACAGCTTTTATTGGCTAAGCGTTATTGAAGCTTATCGTGCAGGGATATAAAGATTGCTCTTCTGTCTGTCCTCACAATAATTTAAATGTAAATCAACTGGGAGAATTGAACTTTTGTTATTTAAACGTAATCTATTTTCCACGTAATTCACATCTTGTTTCAAAATTTTAAAAATATCCCTCTATAAGGTAACTCAAACAGATATATCGAGATCAAATTTAAATATCAGTTAACATTTTACATATATATTCATAGGCATCCTTGAGTTTGATAATGTTATCTGACACCATTTGATTTGGCTGAGCGTTAGGAGGGCAAATCTTCCGAAGAATAATTAAAAAAAAACGATTTGACCTAAGTGTTTAATGATGGTGCATGAACATCCAGGGGATTTTCCTGAGTATTACTGAAGCCTATAACCCAGGCGTCCATTACATAACTAACTACATAACTACATAATGTGTATATAGTTTACGGAACTACGATACACATATAACTACAACTATCGGTCTATCGAATTATCATCCAATTTAAGTAGAATTTTAGTCACTCAGTTGGATGTCACTACAATGGATGCACTGGACACAAAATAAATACATTTTTCACTTTATTACAGGTGGTTTATTTACTGTTAGATATAAAAACACTGATAAGTTAGGAAATAATGTAAACATTGTTTATAAATTGATCTTACTGGTGCTTTTTATGTAGTGAAAGTTCAGTTTATTTGTGTTCTATTTGCATGTTGTACGCTTCATACGAGTACCTTGTAGTGTAGAGTGTTATTTTTATATATCTCACGTGCGTACGTTGAAGAAAGTCTTGAATTTGTTGGAATATTTTTCCAAGCGCTAATTTTAAACGTATTTTATAAAATATTAGAGTAATGTCAACATATTTTAGTTGTATTTCAAAAACTGATAGCCTTCCCTTTGTTTTGTGTGTATTTTATTGCTTCATATAAACAAGCAGGCAAGGTCTGTTGTCTGCGTAGGACGGTTTATGAATTGACATTGGACTTTAGTATACATTTACATTATTTCGTAATAGGTTATTTTTGTACGCCTTGAAGTTTTTTAGAGCTCTAAAACAAAATAAAATAACTTAGACTAGAACTGGTTACATTTAAATTATTTTGAACTTTTTGTATTAAAATTTAACAAACTTGGTCAACCTCATTACTAACCAATTCAAATGGTATACTTTTAGAAAAACATCAGCATATCTTACTAACTGCCAGCATTATACTTTGAAGTTGAATTTTATATTATGCATTTATTATACTTTGTTTAAATTTTAATATAATAAGCTTTTGGATAATTTCTATCGCTATATGTTTCAAAATTAGAAACTGTACGTTTTGAGTATATAACCATTTTCTCCAAGTGTCAAAATATAATACGTGTGAAAGATAAAAAATGTGGCCATAAATGAACCGCTAACTGCAGAAAGGCATCAAGTCCAAATTAACGGGTTTTCCGTTTTTCCTTCAAAGTTGTTGTTAGGTTTAAGACTCGTCGTTTACAGCAGAAAGGAAACATGTCCGCGCATTGCTATTGCAATGGCGACGTCTCGAATAACCTATTTACTGCAGAAAGGGAAAACTAGTCCTGGACTTGTTCCCCTTCTGCAGTAACCAGCTGGCTGTCAGCGCTCGCGTGGCAGACGCGATAACTAACGTTCAGTCAGCTGAGTCGCGTCAAACAACGATCATAGTGCTTTGTTTATTCATAACATTATTTAGTGCGGTCTCACTGATTACTTAATGCCTCATCATTGAAATAAAATGAGTAGTTCAGAAGAAGAAGGACAGTCGAATAAAAGAAGGAAGGGTGTAAAGAATGAAGAAAAGTACAGAAGAAATGTGATTAAAAAGTCTAAGGTAGAGGGCAAAGAGCATGTAAACTGGAAAGGCAAAACTGTACCTGCAAAAAATCCAGGCTCCAATGTTTGCAGGTAAATATAGTTTTGTTCAATAGTTTATTTTTGCATACAAAAATGTTTGGTTGATACATCTCTTTCACTTCTAGTTTTATTTTAAATTAGCCTAGTGGTCTTGAACGATAACCTAATCATTACATCAAATTGGCCCGACGGGTAACATAACCTCAAAATATGGTAGGCCTAGGCCTATTATATTTTTGACACATTCATCATAATATTATACTCTTGTTATTAATTATTGTTTCAGCTGCAAGTCCAACTGCCTTCAAAAGCTTTTCGGAGGGAGATATGATAGAAATATTTTCAAAACTACATAATATGACAACCAAAGTAGAACAGGACATTTTCATCCAATCTCTAATGGAAGTTAGTCCTGTTGAAAGAGAAAGAATCCAGGCCTGGGTCATTCATCTGAAAGCCCGAAAGCTTTTAGTGTAAGCTATTCCATTCTACACAATGGCAAACGTACCAAGGTATGTAAAAATGGATTTATGACAACTTATGGATACACTCCTAAACAGTGTTACCGTTTATCTCATTTGTTGCAAGTAAATGAAATCCCAACTGACAACAGAGGAAAGAACGTTTCAGGAAGGAAATGCAATACCCGGGTCTGTCCTGACTCGATTAAGGGCCCATGTTGAATCATTCCCAACAAAAAACCCATCACTATACAGGCAAAGATAAACAGTACTTCTCAGCAAACTTGAATTTGAAAATTATGTATGATATGTTCATAAAAAAAAACCAAAACTTTCTTACAACAACTTTGGGAAGTGAAAAAAGGCTCTCATACAAGTTCTTTTGGACTTATTTTAATGAAAACTACCCTGACATTGGTTTTGACCGACCAGTTAAAGATGCTTGTGTAACTTGCGAGGAACTAACCTTGAAAATAAAAAGTCCTTTTTTAAACGAGAATGCCAAGCGAGTAGCTGTCGCCGAGTTAATGGTACACAAACGTAGAGCTAAAAAATTTTATGCCTCGTTGCAAGAAACAACGGAAAAGTGCAAAAATGAGTTGACTAGTGTTGGGATCTGTATTGATTTTATGGCTAACGTATCTCTACCTTGCATTCCTGTACAAGACACCTATTACTTCCGGCAGCTCACTGTTAACGTCTTTGGTGTGCATAATCTTTCAACAGGTGAATGTACAACTGTTATCTATCACGAGGGTAATGGAGGTAAGGGAGCTAACGAAGTTTGTACAATATTGGACTGGTACATCAAACACAAAATTGATAATGATGTAAAAAAAACTTTATTTGTTTGGGGACAACTGTTCAGGACAGAACAAAAACCACACCCTGGTAAGAATGATGATGTATTTATGTGAAATAAAACGGTTTGATGAAGTAAAACTAGTGTTTTCCAGTCCGAGGCCACTCGTTTATGCCGAATGATAGAGATTTTGGGATAGTAAGAAGAAAATTGGGAAGAGAAGAAAGATACTATGATTTAGCTGAAGTCGAAGCTCTTATTCTTGGTTCATCGAAAATCGCTGGTAAATTCTCTGTCATCAAAATGAACTTTGACGATTTTATTGACTTCACTGCATGGTGGCCAGAGTTTTACAAAAAGACCAGCTTAAGTGACGATTCCTATGGTAGAGATGTACCGAAAAGACAAAAAATAACATTTTCAATATCAAAATACAGGGTAATGTCTTTTTCATCTGAGACGCCTCACACGGTGCAGTGTGACATGAACATTACCGGCTTGGCAACGGATTCCTTCAGATTGAGGAATGCAGAGATGCCGATCAGGGCTCCAACAAAAAAAGCCTATGCTACGGTACTTCCGATCAACATTAAAAAAATGGAAGATCTGAAAAAAAACAAAAAAATACATTCCAGAAGAAAAATTTGACTTTTGGGACCAAATCCTGTCATGGCCTACCACATCAACCGCTGACGATGACTTAAATATTGTAGTGTAAAAATATTTTCTTTGTTATACAACGTGTTCCTAGATATAAGATATTTTTTATCATTAAAATAAATGTATCTAACAAAATGATTTGTATAATGATTTTTCCCCATGATTTGTAAAATTGTAAAATAGTTTACCGCAGAAAGGAAACATGTCCTATGTAAAAAAAAATTAATAATCAGCTCTTTAAAAATATTTGATTGACTCAATTTCAAAATATGATCTTTAAAAGGTCAGTCATATAGAATAAAAAAATAAATATTTAAATATATGTATGTACATATGGATTTATAAGGTTTTTTGTCGCTCCTGAAAAGTTGGTTAATTTGGACTTGATGCCTTTCTGCAGTTAGCGGTTCAAATTTGAAGAAGAAAAATATTTTATGCTGTCGTAATCCCTTCATGTATTGTTAAGAGACAAACTCAAACCATTAGATTTTCTTAGTAGAACCCAAGTGTTAGGCAAAGGTGGAAAGGGTTAGAGGAACGGAAGGTTATCTCATCGAAATAGTTCAGAATAATTCACTTGTTCATATTTTTAAACATTAGCTCATCTTTCTTGCCATAACTGATTTATTTTCAGAATTGCTTTGTACAGCCACATTAAATACGATGATGCTAGACGCAGTTAGTGCCGATTTGATTTTAGTTAGTACACGTGTAGCTGTTGGACACTTAAGAGGGGAGCCATAATGAGGAACTAAGTAGCATTGTTTAATCAAGGCGTAACGTTTCGTTTATTTGTTGAGGCGATGTCGTGTAAGAACTGCCTAGATCAAACGGTGATTAAGCGTGTTGGCTTTGAATTACCATTAAAAATATTGAGATTAATTAATATAATTTTCTCGTTAAGCATAATAATCTTCCGCAGTATTTTATTTTTCTCAAAACCCCGTGATGTTTAAATTTGGAACTAACATCAACACTGTTTGGCGATATCATCATTAACCTTCGTAAGTCTCAATTAGAACTTTAGTAGGTACAATAAAAATATAACAGAACTGCAGGGGCCAAGATTAATCAAATATCCCTTTATACTAAAGTAGAATTCAAGGAATTTTAATAACAGATTTATATGGTTTTGATTCTATAATACTTTACTTTCATTTTGACATACTTTGACTTCCTTGATTGCTGTTCCTGTCTATATTTTTTCAATTTAGCTAGTTAATTTATCCAGTGACATCATTATACCTATTGGATAAAAAAACATATTAAAATCACGTGGAAATCTGTTCTCTCATATAGCTTGTTTAAGTTATTTTCTAACATGAATAAAAATTTTTTTTACATAAATTATAAAATCTAAAAAGAAATAATTTTATACTGGTAAATTAAACTAATTGTTAGATTTTTAACATGAAAAAATAACTAGTAAGTTATATTCTAAACAATGTTGCTTCAAGACGGAACTTGGAAGCTGGTAAAGTTAAAGTGGCGTGTGAATTGGGGTCAGATGTGGGTTGCTTCTCCACGATCATAAAACCTACAACTACTGCTTGTGGTACAAAACTACAGAATAATAATGGTTCCGTCCTAGTCTGTAGGTAGTAAAACACAAGTATGTAATTTATTTAATTTTAGATTAATCATGTGTGAAATATGTCTGCTTATTCTTATAAGTTTTAAAAACAGCTTATGCATTACAAAATTAGTTTATCATTAGACCTTGATACAGAGTAAAATTTATAATATTAGTAAAAGTTTTTTTTATTTAAGCTTTTGTAAGTAACAACAGGCCGGACCAAAATGTATTGGCTTAAAAATGTTTTTTGTGTGGAGTTGTATTGTTACTTAGAAAAACAAGTGATATGACACATAAGTATTTAATAATACGATGGAAATAACTCATCCTTGGTAATATGGGTTTATTATTTTTACATATTTATATACGTACTAAATTAAAAAAACCGTTTTTTACGAATAAATTTATAAGAGTAGCTTTCATATTAATAATAATATGAGTTGATTAGAGTACATTAGTGTTATTATTAAAGCACACAACATTCGATTTTTAAGCATCAACAGAATCAGTCTAAAGTACGAAGCAAGCTGAGTGGAAAGTAACATGGCAATATCAAGAGCGACTATGTTATTATGCTTTGTGAGTTCACAATGTGTCGCCATATTGCTACAATGTTTCTCGTAAATATGGAATGTATTATCTCATGTGGAACGAGGATTTCGGATTGAGCGCGTAATTTACATAGGTTATCCTATATAACTTATAATGAAAATTAAGTTTTTATATAAAATAATAAGTCATGCTCTAACAAATAAATGTAGAATCTTTTTATATTTTTGACCATAATTCTTTAGATTGTCAGATTAACCTTAGGACCTAAAAAGGTTTATACTTTTACTTGTAACCTGACCTATCTCTATAATACCTTTCATTTCGTACTATATATATATATATAAGTAGATATGAATATGCCGGTTCTAGACCACTTTTGGGACAGACAGAAAATCAAGGGAAAATACTGTTTAAAGGACAATAAACGAATCTGTAAAATCAAACAGTAAGGGGTTCCTAGACCACTTTTGGGACAGACAGAAAATCAATGTAAAATACTGTCCATTGAACCATAAAACAAATCTAATAAAAATCTAACAGGAAAGCACGAATGTTAAATAAACCGAATCTTTAGCTGTTTTAACTGTTCAATGTTTGCATTCTACATTTATAAGCTGTTTTAATGAAAAAATCAAAAAATCTTAATAAAAAATCTTTATTCTACAAAGTTAATTGTGTAAACACAGTCTTTATCTTTAATAGTCTTCTTTCCAGTAACAACCAAGTGTAATTTTTCATTTTTGTTTAATTCTTTAATCTTTTTTTTCATCCAAAACAGTTAAAAATCTGTTCGGCAAAGTGTACTTTACAATCTTCCAACTCGGCAATTATTGCAAACCCGAATTTATCTTTCATTTTCTCCAAATTCAAGATTCTATATCTCTTTTTTTCTTCCAATTCCACTAATTTCTTATATTCTTTGAATCTTAGTTCACCAACCTTATTCAACTCTTGTAAACAGCGCTGCCATTTATTATAGAAAAATCTTTTAACTAAATTTAGTTAAAAGATTTTTCTATAACAAATAGAACAATCTGAAAACATTTGACCAGAAATTGTGCTGATTTGTGTCAAAAATCACTACTTCTCAAAATTTAATTTTACAAATTTTTGCTCTTTAAATAGAACAATCTGAAAACATTTGACCAGAAATTGTGCTGATTTGTGTCAAGTTGTCACAAAAAATCACCACTTCTCAAAATTTTAGTTTACAAATTTTTGCTCTTTAAATATGGAGCAGAAAAAGATAGAGTGCCCATACTGCAAAAAAGACATTTTTGAACATCACTATACTCGTCATTACAATTCGAAAAATCATTTGAAGAACAAAGAAATTTATAATAAAGAACTAAATTATTTGAGGACTTGGGCTAAAGAGAATCAAATCGATGGTCACGAAAAAGATGTACAATATAGAAAAATTGCGTGAATTAAAGAAAAGCTTTAAGGAAGATAAAAAAGATCTCAATCTATTTAATGATGAAAAAATTCAATCAATCGCTGAAAAATTGTCCTTAGAAACAAACGATAAAACTAAGTCTGAAATGATCGAAGAAATTGATAAAACTCGAAAATATCAATTTATATCAAAATATCAATCCGAAAATATCATTGATGTAGAAGTTTTATCCTCAATACACGGTCTTTTCAAGCAATACATTTTAACAAACTTGAACGACAATTCCATGTCAATTTTCAAATATCTTTCAATTATGCGGTCAGAAATTAAAAGTTTTAATCGAGAAATTTCAAGAAAATGTTAAAAATATGAAGGGCTATCTCTCTTTGGAATGTGAATACGAACGAACTTTAGTGAATGGTGAACCGCAAACATGTCTAATGTATTTTACTATCAAAGCAGACGAAATCTTTGACGTAAACGACTTTATTACTAAGCAATTTAATAAATTAAACACATCGAGAACAAACGAATAATCCAAATAAAGGTTCCGGATGGACATTTAAAAGTTGTAAACAACTAGTTTTGAGCCTTAATAAACATGAATTTATGAACGCAGGATCATATATCGATTTACCAAAGGAAATCAAAGATAAAAAAGCTTGTGTAAATATCAAAAATAAAGATGATTATTGCTTTATTTACTCTATCCGATGCGCTATTGAAAAACCCGAGACTCATGTTGACAGAGCAAAACAATACGAAAAATTCGTGAACGATGAGATATTTTCTGGATTCGACTATCCTATGTCTTTAAAAGATATACAATTATTTGAAAAACGAAGCAGCAAAGCAGAGTACAAGTATCCGAAAATGTCTGTAAATGTCTATACTTTTGATGAAAAACTACACATAGTACCGTTGCAAATTTCAGAAGTTTATGACGCCAAGTTAGAAGTTGATTTATTGTATGTTAAACAAGATGATAAATCCCATTATGTTTTGATAACAGATTTAAGTAGATTAGCGAGTTCACAGATATCAAAAAATGCTCACAAGACGTTCTTGTGTCGAAGATGTTTAAGCCATTTCTACAAATATAGTGCTTTATCAGATCATTTAGAAATTTGTAAGCAACATGAAGTTTGCAAGCCAATTTATGCCGTTTCCGGGTCAAACAACTAAATTTACCAATTACCAAAAGAAATTTAGCCATCCGTACGTTATTTATATGGATTTTGAAAGCATATTAGAGAAGATTCCCACATGCAAAAACAATCCGCAAAAATCGACTACAACCAAGATTCAGAAGCATATTCCTTATGGTTTTACTCTATATTTAGTGTCTAATGTGACCAATCGTATGTATGTACAAGCCGATATGTTATCGAGCAAAAAATGAAGAAGAGTTGCCGAACGTTCCTGCAAAATTGTTTGAAGAAACTCAATAAATTATCGAAGTACATAGCTAAAAAATATAATTCAAAGAACATGAAGCCCATGAAATTGACTGACGAAGAAGAAATTTCGTATCAAAATTCAAATCTTTGCCACATTTGTGAAGAAATATCGTATCAAGACACTGAAAAAACTTTAGGGTTTTTACCAGATAATTGGAGTTCTGCTTATGATGAATTCAAAAAATGCAGAGATCACTGTCATTTGACTGGAAAATTTCGAGGTGCAGCTCATAGAATTTGTAATCTGAATTTGAAATTTCCTCAGAATATTCCCGTTTTCTGTCACAATATGTCTAATTACGATAACGCATTTGTACATAAAAGAATTGGCTAAACAATATGGAAATGTTGATTTGATTGCAAACACCGATGAAAAATATATAAATTATTCTGTAAATTCTGGATATGGCTATGAATTCGAAGGTGATAAGCCAAGAAAATTCATCAAGTTTTTCGTTTGTAGACACGTTCAGATTCATGGCCTCGTCTATAGAAAAGTTAGCTAAAAATCTAAAGAGAGAAGACTTCAAACATACAAATCATTTTATACAAGATGGACTGAATGAGATAATAGAAAGACAGCCAAATGACGACGACGAGATTTTTAAAATTCTATCTGGAAAAGGAATATTTCCCTATGAATTTATCGACAGTATTGAAAAACTTGATTACACAGAAGAATTGAGAATTCAAGATTTCTATTCACTTTTGACAGATGAGAGCATATCTGAGAAAGGTTTTCAAACACTACTTAAATGTTTGGAACAAATTAAAAGAGAAAAATCTTGGAAATTACTCTGATTTGTACAATATCCAAGATGTTTTATTGCTTGCTGATATATTCGAAAATTTCAGAAACATTTGCCTTAATTGTTATAAACTCGATCCGGCACACTATCTAACAGCTCCCAGTCTCGCATGGGACGCAATGTTAAAATTAACGAAAATTGAGCTTCAGCTAATTAACGATTATAATATGTATTTGATGATTGAAAAAGGCATTCGCGGGGGCAATTTCTCAGTGTATTAAACGATATGTGAAAGCAAATAACAAATATTTAAAAGATTTTTGATAAGACAAAGCCCGAAAACTATTTACTCTATCTCGATGCAAACAACCTTTATGGGTATGGTCTTATGCAAAAACTGCCGTTTAGTGATATCAAGTGGATGGATCCTAAAACGTAATACAAAAGAAGAGTGGCAAGAAACAATTTTAGAACTCACTGGCGACGAAGATTATGGCTATATTCTCGAAGTCGATCTTGGATATCCAACAAATTTACACGAACATCACAAGGATTTACCTCTTGCTCCAGAACATTTTAAAAACAAACTTTGCACAACTCTACTGGATAAAACTGAATACGTTGTTTCATTCGAGAAATTTGAAGTTCTATTTGGAACAAGGTATGATTTTGAAACATGTGAATAGAGTTATTGCATTCGATCAGAAGCCTTTTATGAAAGAATACATTGATTTTAACACAAACATGAGAACCAAAGCTACAAGCGACTTTGAAAAGGACTTTTATAAGCTGATGAACAACTCAGTTTTTGGAAAATCTATGGAAAATGTGAGAAACAGATGTGATATTAAGCTTGAAAATGAAGAATTTTCAATGAAACAAGCTAAGAAAACAAATTTCAAATGCTTTAACATCTTTGACGACAACTGTATAGCGAGTCACATGTACAAACAAAAGGTTAAATTTAACAAACCGATTTACATAGGATTTTCAGTTCTCGACCTCTCAAAATTGCTAATGTACGAGTTTTATTACAACAAATTAAAGAAGTTTGATCCAGATTTGAATCTGTGTTACATGGATACAGACAGTTATTTTCTAGAATTGAAACGAGATCCTTTTAAAATTATTAAAGAAAATTTGAATGACTTTGATACGAGTGATTATCCAAAAGATCATGAATGTTTCACTACTAAAAATAAGAAGGTAATAGGGAAATTCAAAGATGAGTTAAATAGCGAAGTTTTAGAAGAATTTTGTGGTTTAAGGTCTAAGATGTACTCGTACAAATATCTAGATAAAAACCCAGTTAGGTGTAAAGGAATTAAGAGAAGCGTTGTAAATAAAACAATAAATATCGAAAACTTGAAGAGATGTTTGTTCGAAGATAAAGAAGAATTTTAGGGAGATGACAGTCATCAAAAGTTATAAACATGAGTTGTACACAGTTACCATAAACAAGCTGGCATTGAACGCTAAAGATGATAAGAGAATCGTTCTAGAAAATAAGATCGATACAGTACCGTATGGCTATAAAAATGAAGCGAAAGATGATAAGAGAAATGTCCTAGAAAATAAGATTGATACAGTACAGAATGACTATGAAGTGAAATCTGATATATTAGACGAATTAAATAAACTTGGAAACTTTGATATGTAAATGGAAGATGATTTAATTCACTGTCACAAGTGTAAAAAGAAAACGAAAAATATAGATTCAAAAATCGTTCAAACTCAAAATGGATTGTATAGAATTGCTGCAAAATGTTCAAAATGTAAGACAAACAAGATTAAGTTTATAAAGAATCCAAATCCAAAACCTGTTAAGCAAGAATTGAAGACTAAAGATGAGATAGAGATTGAAGCTCGAGAAATTCATGCACCAGTACGAAAAAAGTTTAAAAAGAGAAAAATTATAACATTAGGAATTGACGATTTATGGGCAGCAGATTTAGTTATAATGTCTAACTATTCAGATCAAAATGATGGATTTAAGTATATGTTAAATGTTATTGATACTTTCTCAAAATATGCTTGGTCAAGAGCTATCAAAAGAAAAAACGGCAAGGATATTTCAAAAGCTTTCGAAGATATAGTAAAAGATGCCATAAGGATCAATCACAAACCTCCTAACCTACTTCATACAGATAAGGGTTTAGAGTTTAAAAATAAAGAATTTAACGATGTTTTGAGGAAATACAACATTAAGATTTATCATACTGAAAACGAAGAGAAATCAAGTATTGTAGAGAGATATAACAGAACTCAAAATGAGAGAATGAAAGTTCTTTTTGAGGTTAATAAAAACTTTAAATGGATCGATATTCTTCAAAAAATATTCAAGAATTATAATGATACGGTTCACAGCACAATCAAAATGAAGCCCAAAGACGTAGATAAAGATGCAGAAAAGGAGTTATTAGAGACAGTTTTCGAGTATGTTCCACCTGAAATTCACACAAAAACTAAATTTAAAGTCAATGATCATGTAAGAATATTGTTAGTAAAAAACAAAACATTTTCGAACAAATATAAGAACAATTGGTCAAGAGAAATCTTTGTGATTTATCAAATTAATAACACAGATCCTGTAACTTATAGTATAAAAGATTTAAATAATGAAGAAATAACCGGAAAGTTTTATGAATATGAATTGAGAAAGTCAAAGATTTTTTCTATATAAATGGAGGCTCAAAAGAAATGTTCAATGTGCAAAGAAATAAAAGGTTTTGAAGCTTTTTATAAAGATAAGAGTAGAAAAGATGGAATTATTTATAATTGTAAAGATTTGTTATAGGAAGTATCATAAAGAGCTGTATGATAAAATAGAAAAATTAACTTTGGAAGAGAAAGAATGTCTTAAATGTAAAGAAACTAAAAAAATTTCAGAGTTTAATAGTGATCACTATAGTAGAGATAAGAAAGACTCATATTGTAAAGATTGTGTAAAGAAGAATCACCATAGATTATATTATGAAGATACTCAATGTGAATGTGGAAGAACTATAAAATGGTTAAATAATTATCAAAAACATTTACAAACCAAATATCATAATTCAAGAGTTTAACATTTTCATCGTGTAATAATTTGTTCTATATAAATGGAGTCTCAAAAGAAATGTACAAAGTGTCAAGAAGAGAATAGAAAAGACTGTTATTGTAAGGAATTATACGTTAAAATGAACAAATTAACTTTAGAAGAGAAAAAGTGTTACTTTTTGTAAAGAAAATTAAAAATATTTCTGAATTTAATAACTGGCAGTATAGTAAAGATAGAAAAGATGCTTTTTTGCAAAGATTGTGCTAAAAAAATTTTCAGCGAAAGTTATAAAAACGAAATGCCTTGTGAATATGAAAAAAGAATTCTACAATGGTTACCTAGTTATGCTAAACATTTACAAACAAAATATAATAAATCGAGAGTTTTTAGTAAAATTTAGAAACATTTTCATCGTGTAATTTAGATATTCTATAAATCAGTCGAAGATTCTGCCATATTTGTAGTAAAATGATTTCCGTTGTATAAAATATTCAAAGATTCTTTCATTTGGTTGTAGAGATTTATACTATTTGGATCTCCATGTCTTAATAAAATTTCCATTTCTGGGTAATCAATTTCAAGTTCTTTCAATCTTTTCGGTATTTCTCTCTTTTGAGCTCTGATAACGTAATAAGGCCATTCCCACATGTGATTCTTCTTAATTAACACAAAAACATGGTGTTTTTTTCTTATCAAAATCTTTACAAACAAGATCTGGTTTCATTAAGTAAATTTTTACACTTTGTTTTGCAATTATTTCCGTTTTGATTTCATCTTTAATTTGCAAGTGCTTAACTTTGTCCTCTAAATATTTAATCTTGTTTTCAAGTTTGTACACACCCAAATTTACGAATGCTTGGTAAAACATCTCTCGTAACCCATTGTTGAAAGCTTTTTGCTTCTATTTATGAGATCTTAAAATTAACGAATAAAGTCCTGATTCATTAATGAAAATAGTATCTTTGTGAATATTTGCGAGGTGGCCCTCGAGGGCTACCTTATCTTTTAGATAAAAGTATTGAGATTTGTCACCTTCATCGACATTATTTCTAATCGCTTTTTCTGTATTGTTATATTCCAATATTTCTGCAACATCTTTAGCCTTAAACCAAAATTCATTATTTTCGTCAACAATTGTTAAAATTTCTTTATTATTGAATTTTAGTTGATTATTTCTTAGATCTATGACTGACTCCATTTAGATAGAAAAAATTTAACAAGCAATTATTTGAGTGTAAAATCCAGATTCATTAATAAAAATTGAACTAGGATGTAATGTTTGTAAGAGTCGCGATTCGATACCCTTGTCAGAACGTATGTTTTTGAATATTTTCTCGGGGTCTATGGGATAGACTCCGGTGATTTATACATTTAAGGGCTATTTTCTCGTCATTTAATCGTCATTTTAATCTAATCGCCTCTCATCAATCTTAAATAAATTGTTGTTTTACTCTCATTATTTAATAAATTTCCCTCAGAGTCTTGTATAGTTAGAACGATTTTTTGAATTCTTTTAATGTTTTTTCTAATTGGAATATAATCGATTTCATTCGGTTTTTCACTGATTTTCGATCCATAAGCAACATTTGGGAAAAAAGTGTACAAAATTTCAGATTCTTTGTGTAAATGTTCGGTATGATTTTCAAAACTAGGTTCAACGAGATTACAATGTACTTCAATTACATCAAACGGTCTAAATTTTGGCGTTTTATTTCCTAAATATACCTGATTTGGCTCAATAGTTTCTTGAACAAACCCTAATAAATCTACAATAATTGCTGAAAACATTATTCTTACTGGTAATTTTATTTGAATTTTATTAGAGAGATAATTTTTTTGCATTTCAAACTTGTTTTCGTCAAAGTTTAAAGATTTATCTGATTGTTTGAATGTTTTCAGATAATTTTTAAGGGAATTTTTTATTTGATCGAAAGTATAATATCCTTTGTTTAAACCATAGTATTTTGTTATGTTCTTTCTCACTAAATCCTATACAATAAGGAGAACTTTCACTAATATTTATTACAAAAATTGTCAGAATAAAAACCGCTTAAACCGATAAAATAATTTGATTCTTCCTCTAAGTGTATAGGATGTTCCAAGTTTAAAACTAATTTAGAGCTTTCTGAAGTCAACTTGAACAGCTTCATTTTCGCAAGCGTTGCTTCAAGATGAAAATCTTCTATTTAAATGGAGAAATTTTTAAAGCAAAAAGATCAGATAAAACTTCAAACGTTTGAAGAAAATAAGAAAGATCAACCAATCAGATTGTTAATTGTTGGTTCAAGTGGATGTGGAAAAACAACTTTATTATTGAATTTTATCTACAATAGGTTGATTCCCTTATTCCAATTTGTACGTCTTTAGTAAATCTTTAGAACAAGACGCCTATAAAAAATTACAAGAAAGATTTGAAAATATTGAGAAAAACTTAAACAAAAAAATATCATATTTTTATAATGCTTCTGAGGACATAGTTCCGTTAAGCGAATGTAAACCCAATTCGTTAATCGTTTTTGATGATTGTATTTTGGAAAATCAGGACGTTATTAAGGAATATTTCGTAATGTCTCGTCACAAAAATATCTCTTGTATCTATCTTTCTCAATGCTTTTCAAAGGTTGATAAACAAGTTATAAGAAATAATTTGAATATGTTGTGTGTTTTTAAGCAAGACGATCACTATTCGAGAAAAATTTACAACAATTATGTGGGATCTGATATGAGTTTTAACCACTTTAATGAATTATGTGATAAAATTTGGAAAGAAGACTACGGATTTTTAACTATTAATCTAACTTTGAAGCCTAAAAATGGTAAATATTTGAATAAATTTTCCAATATAAACGTGTGATAATCTAGTTGTTTTCATGTTTTTACGTTCACGTTTACGTTTTCGTGTTCTCGTTTTTACGTTCCACGTTCACGTTCCACGTTCACGTTCATGTTTCACGTTCGTGTTTCACGTTCATGTTTCACGTTCGTGTTTACGTTTTCACGTTCATGTTTTACGTTCGTGTTTCACGTTCGTGTTTCACGTTCGTGTTTCACGTTCATGTTTCACGTTCGTGTTTACGTTTCACGTTCATGTTTTTACGTTCGTGTTTCACGTTCGTGTTTCACGTTCCACGTTCGTGTTTCACGTTCCCACGTTCACGTTTTACGTTCCGTGTTCACGTTTCGTGTTCACGTTTTACGTTCCACGTTTCAAATTTTCCTAAATAAATGGCGAACGTAAACTTCAGAAGAAGCAAAAAAACTTGATCAAATAGAAAAGAAATTAATCAAAGAATTTAAAGAACAGATTCGAATTGATGAAAAAGAACAAGAATTTATTCAATAAATTAATCAACCTGTAACATCTGCAATAAAAAATGTTGAGGGCAAAATTGAAAATGTTTTAAGCGATAATCAAAATTTGATGAATTTGGTTCCAGTTGTACGACAATTTGCTGATATTTCGATACCAGAATCTGAGTTTGAATTGCCAAAATTACCATCTTCAACACCATTTAGACCTCGAATCATTGAAGACTCTACCATAGTTGAACCAATAAGTCCTGGAACAACGGATATAATAATTGGTGAAATTGGTAAAAAATTTCTTCCTAGAGCAAAGGATGATAAAATTTGGTTTGTATTGGGACAGAAAAAAGAAAAGTTTTATGATTGGAAATTTGCCCGTGAATTTTGAGCATAATGATATCATTATTAATGAAAAAACATATGAAGGAACTCAAGGTTTATGGAGATTATTAACAGGCACTGATGTTCCAAAAGACGGTTTATATTCTGAAGAAGACTTGAAAAAGTATACTGAAATTTTATGGAAATCTGATTCAATTTACAAAAATAATGATCCATCAACTAAGAAACCAAAGTCAAGTAAAGGTAAAAAATATCTCAATTTGATTAAACCAATTTGGGAAAAAAGAATCGAAGGATCAGGTGTGAGAAAATACAGTGATAATAAGATTGGGTACAGATATATCGACGATTTGACAAAACTCGATGGAATTATTAATTATATTTATGCTCAAGAGAAGGCTGGAAACAACAATTTTTTGAACGAAAAGAAAGCGATTAAAGATTTTATTTCGAACAAACTTGATGAAATGATTGAAAAACCTGATGGAATTAAATATTTAAAACGAGTTTTGCCGGCAATAAGTTCATCTATGATTGAGGGTAGTGGACTTTTGAATGATTTTATCAACAATTTACCTTTTGAATTACACGTACCAACTTATCAGTATCTGGGGCCCGGCACAAAACTCGAAAAAAGACTAAAAAGAGGAGATCCTGGTATAAATAAATTAGATCAAGCTGCTATGGAACACGATATTTTTTATGCAAAACATAGAGACACAAATTCCAGACATATCGCAGATAAAGTTTTGCAAGATAAGGCAATGGATAGATTTT
Organism: Homalodisca vitripennis; assembly: GCF_021130785.1. Classification (NCBI taxonomy): domain Eukaryota; kingdom Metazoa; phylum Arthropoda; class Insecta; order Hemiptera; family Cicadellidae; genus Homalodisca; species Homalodisca vitripennis. Next base: position 17,873 of record NW_025779683.1, read on the forward strand.
TATCAAAAGATGCTAGTTTAGGTGAAAGATTTGTTGCGCTTCCAACAGCTGGAGCAATGTTTTTGAAGAGAAAACTAGGAATGGGAATCGAAGAGAACTTGAAATTTTAACTATATAAATGGAGGTGAATGTAAATTTCAGCAAAAATCAGAAAGAAAAAATAAAATCCGCTTTTAAGAAGAAAATACCCGTTAGTATTCAATTTAAAATAGATCAACTAAAAAATGGCGAAGATAAGATATTTTTAACAAATAGACAATACAATAAACTCGAAAAACATAAGAAAAACAATAAAGGAACCAGAATAGAATTTTCTTATAATCAGTTGAAAGAACTCAAAAATGGTGGACTTTTGAAAGATTTATTAGATTTTGGAGAAAATATTCCAGTTGTTAAAAATGTTGTTCCTTATGTTCGTTAAAGCTGCTCCAATCGTTAAAAAGGATGTGATTCCTATTGTTCGAAAACATTTTAAATTGGTTAGATAAAGAGTTGGAAGATGTTACAGGATCTGGATTAGATGAAAAAACTTTGAATTACGTGAAATCAAACATTGAAAAAAAAATTTAAACCTTTAACATTCGGGGAATTGGAAGAAATCTGCAAAAATATTAAACATTTTAGAGGAATCTTCATGAGAGATACATTACCTGAAAAAGTTAAGAAATTTGAATGTGGAATTGTGAATTTAGACTCGATTATGGGAAGTGGAACGCATTGGATTTGTTATTATAAAAATGATAAGAATGCATGTTATTTTGATTCGTATGGAAGAATTGAGGACAAACCACCTATAGAATTGATTAAATATTTGAAAAAATCAAGCGTCTACTACAATGATTCTCAGATTCAAGACTATAAAGATCCCCCAATTTGTGGTCATTTATGTGTTTTTGTGTTGAATGAACTGAGTGATGGTAAAGATTTTAAAGAAGTTGTTAACAAATTATTGCTTAATAAATATGGATTCACAAAATATTTTTGACGTATTTGGAACACAAATCATTCAAAATGTAGATAATAGTTTGAATTTTGATAGTTTGAGAAATGAGTTTGATAACAAGTTAGAAAATTTATTACAAAACCTTCCAGATTCAGATATGTTTGCTGTCGAGATTGAAGATTTTAAAGCAGAATATGATAACAAACTTGCAAATTTCATGAGTTCAAGTGAAGTTGCTGATAAAATAAAAAACATTGAAAAAAGAATTTAAAGATGGTGCAGAAAAATTATTTACCAATTTAATGTCTCATATCGAAAAAGCTGATAAAATTACTGAAGCGATCAAAGTTGAAAAGAATTATGTTAGTTTGGCTAATAAAAAAAGAATTGTCGGTGTTTCGACCTGGTATTGACAAACATGATGTTGTTGTTAAAGAACAAATTTTAAAACCTCTAAAATTATCAGAAAAAAACATCGATATTGTTGATTTACATGATCCGAATGTTAAAAATGCCTTAGATTTTAAAGGAAAAAGAATTAGCAGTGTTAGTAAAGGAATTAATCCATTTGATGTTGTTGTAATGATTCAATTAGAAGATCCTATTAAAATGTTTAATGAACTAAAACAAAATTATGAGAATCATAAACAGCATGTTAAAGATTTTACAACAGAAGTCTATGAAAAACTTGATGAAAGAAGTAAAAGATCAGTAGACGATGTTGGTGAAATTAATGAAAAACTTACTAATTTTAAAGAGTCTTTTGATAAGTTTAGTTTAGATGCTACGACAACTTTTGAGAATATTGGTCATAAATTTGTTGAATACAATGATTCTTATGCTGTCAAATTTCAAAAATTAGAAGAAAAACTTAATAATATGGAGGAAGATCTTACTGAAATAGGTATTCGCGTAGGGTTTTATGCACGATAAATTTTCCCTAAATAAATGGCGCTCATATATTGTGTGAGGTGTAAGGCAAAAAACTGCAACAAATGATATAAAATATTACGCAAATATCAATGGAGTTAAAAGAATTTCTGGAAAATGTGCTGAATGTAACGCAAAAAAGAGCCAATTTATAAAAACTTTATTATTAAGAAAAATTTTTTCTTAATAAATAGAGATGGCGGGACATTACAGTGCTTTCGATCTTTTTATAATGCAACACGAAAGAGATTTGAAAAAAGAACATTGGGATGACATTTCTCAAAAATATGAATTATCCGAAGATATGATGAGATTATACGTAAACAAATTGAATTGGTATAACATTGCAAAATATCAAACTTTATCATCAGAGTTCATTCAAGAAAATATACATTATCAATTAAAAGATCATATGTCTGTTCTTTGTCTCTATCAACACTTGAGTATAAAGTTTTTGGATGAAAATAAAGATACAGTTGATTGGAACAATATTATAGATAGCGGTTACTATCCTGTGCAAATTTTATTGAAATATGTGGCCGAAATTGCAAAATTTAAGGAAGAGAATCCTGAATATGACGAAGTAGATCATTAAAAAATGACTCTAATCTTTTTAATTATTTTACTAAAATTTATATCTTTTCTTATAAAAACGTACATTAGATCGATGAAAAAATGATACATGATGTTTAAAATTTCTCTTATTAAATGGCGGACTACAGAAAATATGCTAGTGATATTGAAAGGGCGGAGTTTAAAAATTTCTATCCAATTAGTAAACAACATTTGAATGAACCGAATAAAAGAACTGAGTTTAATATTGATTTTGGAGATAACTTTTGCTCGTCTAACTTCCAGTTTTATATTTCTGGAACTTTAACAAAACAAGATGGTCAAGCGTATCTTGGAAACTGATAATGTTAGATTAATCGATAATTTTATACCGTTTTTATTTTCTAAGATTGAAGTAAGAAAACACAATAAATTGATAGAAGAAGTCGAAAACTGTGGCCAATTAAGCACAATTAAAGGAACTATTTCGTATTCAAAAAGTGATGTTATTTCTCAAACTTCTAATGGCTTTGAATCAGATTTTAAATTTGGTGTTTTTGAAGCAGCTGGAAATTTATCTCATTTTGGATTAGGATTTTTTGAAAATGTTACTATTCCGATCTATAAAGGAGGATTTTATCTAAGTTTTATAAGAGCAGAAGACGATGATGCGATTCTGAAGACTGCAACTGGAAAATGTTATGCCTGTTGATGGAAAAATAACAATTACAGATTTTTTTATTAGAGTTCCAATGATTGATTATAAAACCACGAGTAAAATTAGGTTGATTGATAAAATTACAAAAAGTCAAAACATTATGTTTAATTTTCTAGATTGGCAGTGTATTGAACAAAAAGGTATTTCCGGAACAACTTATTCGTTCGATATTACAAACATTTATAGAAATATCTTCAATCCCAAGTTCGTTATTATAGGTTTTCAAACAGGTAGACAGAATAATCAAGAAAAAAATCCTTCAAAGTTTGATAGTTTGGATGTAAAAAAATATCAGAGTAAAATTGAACGGTTCTTATTATCCAGATGAATTAAAAAATTTAAACATTTCAGGAGGTCTTTTCAGAATCATGTATCAGATGTATCAAGATTTTAAGAAAGTTTACTGTAATAATAAGGAAATGTATTACAATCCTAAAGAATTTTTAGCGAATAGACCTATTTATGTCATTGATACAACAAAGAGTTTGACAAATATTTCTGGTTCAAAGAACGATATAATTATCAATATGGATTTTCAAAAAGCTGTTACAAACGCGATTTGTTATGTGGTTGTGGTTTCTGAGAAATTTTTAGCCTATGATGTGATTAAGAACGATATTAGAGAAATTCAGTAAAAATCGCGTTATTCGTCGGATAGTTTTAAAACTTTACAGAATTGTTAAAGACATTGATAAAAGTTTACATTTTAAATTGCATTAAAAAATTTTGAAAAATAGGGATGATATTAGGAAAAAAACTATTTCAAGGTCATGGACCGGAAGTGGTGATTTTAAAAAATACTTTAAATATTTACTGATCCTATATACCAAATTTCATCAAAAAAGCTCCAATAGTTCTCGAGATATAAGAGTTTAAAGATAAGGGATGATTGTGGTAGATTTTGAAAATTTTGTTATTTTCATGAAATTTTAAGTTGAACTCGCTTGTTTTTGAAGTTTCAGATTTTTCCGATAAAATTTTTTATTTTTCTTTGAATATTAAGAAATAGGGGATGATTTCACCCTTATGGATAAGTTAAGTCGAAAGAGTTAAGTATTTACTATATGTGTACCAAATTTCATTAAAATCGGTTGAGTGGTTTTTTAACAACAAGGTTTGAAATAAATATTGATATTCACTTATTTAATATACATTGGAAACTATAACAGTTCTAATATCGATTGTAACCATCGATTTTTATTATCGATAAAACTTCGATATTCATAATCGTTTTATCGCACGGAAAAAATTTTTCATCATGGGCGTTGGCCACGTATAGTCAGTCATGCTTGATCCTCCTCTATTTTAACGAAATTTAACAAGATATATCATCAATTAGAAGATTCTAATGTATTTGTGAGTTGAAGAAAGAAGATATAGACTTTATATGAAGTAAGAAGTTTGTGTGATGTTCTGTGTTTCTTGTTAAAAGTGAAGTGAAGTGTTCCACTGGGCGTTGCCATTCATAGTGTTATTATATTTTATAAGTTACTTTTATATTTGCGACTCGAAGAAAAGGAAAAATTGCAAGAAGATTGTGAATTTGTGTAGACATTCTAAACTGTGATAAAAACATTGTGTGAAAATAGTGATGTAAAGTGTTCATTTGTAATACAGAATTAAGTGTTTTTACAGTGATTTCATTGTCGCACACGGCGTGAGAAAAGCAAGGTCATTGTTTGGTGTCACTACTGTCCTTGTACCACACACGGCGTGTGCAAAGCAAGGTCAAGCGTTAGTGACACAAACGCCTCTCACATGTTTCAATAAAATGAGATTCGAGGTCAAGCGTTAGTGGTACAAACGCTCACAGCAGACGTCACAAATCTAGAGTTGATTGAAATAAAACATATGATACCTTTCTTCTTCTCCCATTCCCAATTTCTTAAAAGTTAAGTAGATATCGCAAAAACACGCACACTAACAACACTCATTTTGTATGTCTTTAACAATATCGTATTGAATTGCTGAATGACAAACGTTTCTCTTTTCTTCGTCAGAATCACACACACACAATATATCTGTTTCGTAAATGTTTTTTCCATATAATTTATCCCAATCTACAACAAAAGCGTGATCTCTTATAAATTCCTTTGATAAATCTTGTTGTTTACAAAGACTTGTTAAAAAACTAGCTGTATGCATATTCCTTGGCCAGTATGGATATTGTCTTCTCAACATTTCAACAAATAAACAATGAAATTTAGCATAAAAGCGATGAAAAATGTCAGATTGTTGGTGTTTTAGTTTATTTTGTAAAAATCGGAATATTTTTTTATTTTTCTATTATTTAATTTAAAATCTCCTATTACATTTAACATATTTATACTATCTAAGTTGTCTGTAATAAATTGCATTGAACACTTTTTAGTACTTAAAAGTTCTCTGAATTCGTTTTCATTTAAGGATTCGTTTTCACTTAAGGAAAATATCAACATTTGTTTAACATATTTAGGTAATTCAAAGAAGTCTTTATAACTATTTCCTGTGGTAAGTTCTTTAAATGCTAGAAACTGAAGTGATTTTGGAGAGTTCATGTTGTTTGGTGACTATTTAGTAGAAAAGTTTTTTATTTAAGAAAAATAATTTGCTAAATTCATATTATTCTCTTTCATTCCTTCTAAAACTTCAAAAATATACTATTTCGCTGATGAAAAATCTCGATTTCTTCCGGAATAATCTTTGTAATCATATACAAAATATCCTAAATAGTTGAATAATAAAATAAAATCATTTCTCTTTATCTCGGTAGTTGAAATATAAACATAAACATTTGCGCTGAAAAATTTATATCTCGGTAGACTTAGTTCCATAATCTCCATTTATAAAAAAAATCTTTTTTTGTTTAAATGGAAGAGTATAATGCCAACTGTTACAAGTGTTATAATAGAGGAGAAATTGTTGATAAAAGATTCATTTGTAGAGATTGTAATTTAATTTTGTATGAAAGACCTAAACCTAAGAAATTTCGAAATAAACTATCACATTTGAATAATCTGCTTATGAAATTACAATACGGAGACAAGAAGCAAACAAAATTTGTTACAGAATTTAGAAAACAGAATAAAAAATTTTTAACTTATCTCTTGGAACCGTTGAAAAAATTATTTTACTTTTCAAAGAATACATTAGGTTTGTAGGTATCGATACACACGTTTATTATGAAAAGATATTACCTGTATTTTTTTATTATCTAGATGTAGAATTTGTCTACGATTTTTAAGCCTGAAATCTTTGATGATTTTATAGTACATTTGGAGAAATTAAACGAAGAACCTCTTGAAAAGAATGCGGTTTTACTCACATTCTCCCCGACTTCTCGAGTGATTGTTAGCAAATTTCATTTTTTCCGTCTTTAAATTTTTTCTATTTAAATGGAGTTCTTGAAAGAGTTAAATGATATTGGAGAATGTAAGTTTAAAGAGTATAAGAAGTTAAATGAATTGGAAGAAAAAAAGAGATATAGAATCTTGAATTTGGAGAAAATGAAAGATAAATTCGGGTTTACAATAATTGCCGAGTTGGAAGATTGTAAAGTACACTTGCCGAACAGATTTTTAACTGTTTTGGATGAGAAAAAGATTAAAGAATTAAACAAAAATGAAAAATTACACTTGGTTGTTACTGGAAAGAAGACTATTAAAGATAAAGGACTGTGTTACAATTAACTTTGTAGAATAAAGATTTTTTTATTAAGATTTTTTGATTTTTTCATTAAAACAGCTTATAAATGTAGAAGCAAACATTGAACAGTAAAACAGCTAAAGATTCGGTTATTTAACATTCGTGCTTTCCTGTTTAGATTTTATTAGATTTGTTTATGGTTCAATGGACAGTAATTTTACATTGATTTTCTGTCTGTCCCAAAAGTGGTCTAGGAACCCCTTACTGTTTGATTTTACAGATTCGTTTATTGTCCTTTAAACAGTATTTTCCCTTGATTTTCTGTCTGTCCCAAAAGTGGTCTAGAACCGGCATATTCATATCTACTTATATATATATATATAAAATATTACATTCCCCTTATACATACGTATATTGCTGTAAGTAAAGTAAAGTAAACTGTACGCGTAGTCAGAAACGAAACGACCACAACTATTAAAATATAATTTACTTTATATCTATGACGTTCTCCTATATAAATTACACGTTAAGTTAAAATACTTTAAGTTAAAATGTCTATACAGAAACCTTTTTTTTATTCGTTATTTGTTGTTTTTTCCCAAAAGTTTAACAAATTACGCTTCTACTTTGGCTTTTTCTTATATTTTATTGAATAGAATACAAATATCTGTATGAACTATCTTCTCGAAACTATTCGTCTGGCATTCGCGCTCATGAAATTAACATTTTTATCAGATAAAATCAAGAGTACTTAGTTAGAAAATTAAATTTATGATTACGTAATTATTTGTAGTGTTGAAATGAATATTGTTCTTTAATTTTAAATTATAACCAGGGTTTTTGTTTCCAGTTATTTCATGATCAAAGATTTATCTGCCTTGTATTCCTAGGAGTTAAATTTTTCTTTAACGCAAAACCTAAAATAGCTATTACCGTGTTATACCCTTGACGAAAAGATTTCTACGAATTTAAACATATTTATTACTTTTATGATTCCACACTCATATATTTTAACATTAACCGTTTATCTCATCATGCAAAACTAAGTCTTTTCTTGGTTTCGAATATGAATGAATACCCAAATAAAACCGCTTAATGTCTCTTCGTGAAAATGATGACGCTGATATTTGATTCGAAGAAACACTTTTACATGCTTAGACGTTCTTCTCATTCAAGAGTAATATATATGAGAAGTGGAACTAAAGATAATTAAACTGTTATTACAATAGTGGGAAACGATATACGAACGATAGTGGATTCTGGTGAAACTAGTGAAAAATATACACTATTTCACGAATTAGAAGAAAGGAATTATTGTTGAATAGAAGTTAGTTAAATCTGGTAGGATATGTAGCAGACAATAGAGGTTCAAATTGTCCCAATTATATACATTGAAATCGATTCGTAAATAGTGAATTGTACAGTAGATTAATGAAGTTCAAAAGCACCATGGTTTCGGGATAATATTGATTAAAAAAAATAATCTTTTATAAGCACTTTGTTTCTTTGTAAAATATGGGAATTTGTGTCTTATATTATATTAAATGTGTTCATTGATAATTTTTTTTATTATAATAACTTATCAACGAATATTATTCAATCTACCTCATTATAAATATATGAGATTTATTAGTATGTGTACAATCCAACTTCGAGAGTGTTTTAATATATGCAAATATAAAAGCTGTTATAATATTAACTTGCCTAAGAAGATAATTTGCATACTTGACTTTTATACTAAATATATTTAGCCGTAATTCTCTTCTTACTTATTCAGATTATCGCGGGTCGAAGCGTTGCCAGCACAATTAAGACCTTCTGATAGGCTCTTTTATACTCTTTATAGAGAGGTACCTTCAGAAAAGACCTACTAAACTGTACGGTACAGTCATTATTCGTATATTTGTTTTACGCATAACATATAAAAATACTATTATTAAATTCTTTAAATATATGTACCTTTAAATTTATATTACTCTAATAAATTTTAAAAAGGGTTTTTGTGATGTCGGTTCATGCACTTTGTATTATTCCACATTATAAAGTTGGAAACTCTGTACTAATATGTCCACCTAGAAACTTCATAAGAATAGTGATCTTTAACCAGCATTCGTTTACCTCATTGGTGGGAGGGTTACTTTAAACACATGTCAATAAATGAAACTACAATGAATACAACGAAATTTAGTATAACAATGAAAACCCCGTAAGTACTGTGAAGATATAGTATTAAACCTAATATTTATTATTGATTTGAATAAAGTGTATTGATGTTATATACTTACTAAAGTTATAGTTAATAGTCACGCAAAACTATTATGAATGGAAGTCTTTTAGAAAACAGATCATTTAAAAAAGGTGTTTATTCATCATTTTCGTATTTACATAGTTGGGGTCCGTGTATAATATATCGGTATCTCATAAAAAGAAAGGAAAAAGCTTGATAACGAACGTTTTTAATAATTCCAAATATTATTTTTTATAGCTTAAGTGGTACTGAAAATAAAAACTACCAAGAAGTTCAGTTAACGTAAATCTTTAGTTTAATGTTTGTACTAGAACAAAGTAGATAAACTTATGTGCTTATTGTAATCAAAGTAAAGTTTATCATGGTACCTTTGTAATATGTTCCTAGAATTATGGTATTAAAAAGTATATATTCTCAGTTGTTTTCATACAAAGTTGAAAATAAAAGGAAACCGAACTTCCACTAACGGAATACTAATGCAGCATTGTTAAACAGTGTCTAGTTTCACCGCAAGTAGTTCTTAGCTTTATGGTCGTAGAGAAGCCACCCCCATCTGACCTCAATTCACACCTCACTTCAACTTTACAAGTTTCTTAGACGTTCTACCAGTAGCCGTATTTAAAATTAAACTATTATGAAGTACTACGTCTAAATTCAACAATTTATACTCGTTGAATTCAATTGTATGTAATGTACTACTATTTAACTTTGAATATAAGGCGTTCTTAGGTAGGATTTTTTTCCTTTTTTAGGTTTACGTTACTTGCTTATAAAATAATTCATTATCCCCAAGCATAAAACGCATATAAAGCTCCCTAATCCTAGGTGCAGTTAGTAATGTTTGTCCTCAGTTTATGTTCACAAAAGTAGAAAAAAAGGGTATTATTGGAATAACTCTATTCCTTCCTATGCTTCCCATTAAAATTTTGTATGTAAAGAAGTATAACTTACAAATAACACATTTTTTTTTAGAAAACTTGTATTTCAAATTAATTCTATATTATTTTAATTTATTTAAACTTAGTTAAAGAACTTTGGAGTCTACACTTCTAATATAAAAATATCTAGTGGCAATTTTGTACTTAAGAAAGAGACACGTAAGAAATAAAGTTATACAACTCATGTACGAAGTGTATATCTATGTTCCACTCATCCTAATTTCAGAAGTGATCCTAATGAACAATTTACAGTAAATGTAAAATGAACCAATGTTAAACTTTCCATACTTGCATAAAACCAGTATATCAAACTAAATAACATTCTTAAATGTTTTGGTAACTTATTTGAAAATACCATATAATGAGTGTTCACAGTATACTAAGTTTTATACAAATTCGTTTGTATAACGTATTTTTTATCCCATTTAGCTTAACAATGAACTTAGTATACATATTTTATGATTTTACAATTAGTATCACTACAAAATGTACATTAAAAATTATTATTGTATTCCATCGTTTTGGAGATTTTACAATAATAATAATTTAGCCTTTCTATGGAGCTAACTTTGTCGTAAACATCCTTTCAAGTTGTAAAATTCTAAAAACAGCGTAATTTCGATGTTTCACAGTATTTGGCACTTTCTTTTTCATAAGTTTTTTGATGCTAGAGTACAATCAGCATGCAATACGTTCAGTTTTATGATGTGAAGGGATGGGAATTCCCAGAGGAAGATAAATTTAATTATTTATTTATTTATACAACAAATTTCAACCCACTGTTTCATGCAAAGGAATTATAACATATTGTCTTGTGCTGTTTACATTATGGACAAATGCACCTTTTGATATAAACCAGTGATGTTCTTTCTTTCTTACTTAAAACAACCTTGAATAAGATAATTTCATGATTTATTTTGAATCTCAGAACGAATTTTGAAGCTTGAACGTGACCTTGCGTCTAAGTACAAAGATCAACAGCTGTGACGAGAGACCTAGTCGGCAACTTCAAGGTCATGATTGTGGTTCTTGTGTCGGAGTTAAATTGGTTGAGAGAGGAGAAATCGCGTTGCTTGTGTAGAAAAAGTGGATCGGCATCAAAATGAACTGTGCACCATAATAAATACCTTCATATGATTATTGAGAACACGTAAAAAATTTAGGGTACTTTAGCAAATTAAAACCCTTCAAAACCTTGTCCCAGCAAAGGTCAGTAAATCCTAAAACCCTTCAGTACGATCCCAAAAATATGCATAAATAATTTCAATGCAAGCTACGCAGAACTGCAATATAGATAGATGGAAAAAGTCACATTCGTAGTCTCAGGAGCTTGATTAGACGGTTTTTGGGACTAGCAATATTGATAAAGTGTGTTTGCAAGCCAATTCAATATACAAAGATTCACATAGTACAATCTCACATGACTATACCCGGTTTACTTACAAGTTTATTTATTATGTTTTTTTCTCGTTGCCCTATTATCACCACTAAGTCATGTGTAAAAGAATTCGCTACACTCAGCTAAACACCATTGAGTACAAGCACCATCATTAAACAATGTTACTAATGCAGGAATGAAGCTTCGAACATAGTTTGAAATAAATGTCAGTACTTTATCATGATATTTACCGGACAGACAGGCATATTTAAATATCCAAGGCCTTCAATAGATATCCATTGTTTACGCTTAGCCAATTAAACTTTTTAATATATTCAAATATTGAATGATATTGTTTTAGTAAATGTTCTTGTAAGTCTATGCATATTAATTGTGTAACCTTTTAACTGTCACTAAAACATTTCTATTCACTCTATAATTAAACTATTCTACACAAATAATTTACTAAAATGTAAAATATAACCACTTGAAATGTCAATAACAAATACTGTACCTATTTTATAAGCATTAGAAGCTAAATCTCCTTTGAAAGTGAAAAATATTGCCTCAGCCAACAACAAAGACTTTTGGCAAATGGCTTCTTAAACTGTTTTGTTTGTAAGCCTTTGAGAGCATTTCGAACTCCGTTCTTTCCTATACAGTACATTTAGCTTTTCATGTAGCCTATACTTAAACTAAAAGTTGTTAAATAATAAAAAGTATATAAGATAATCTCCTTTAATATTAAGAGATTATCTGAGTATATAATCCTGTTATTCAAGCAGTACAATGTTAAAATTGTGGCAATTTAATTTTAATTTACATAACAGAAACATAAATTCTATAATTTATATCCCTTTATATTGAATAAATCACAAACTCCCATTAAAATAACTGTTTTACTCTTAACAATCACTGCACTAACAGTACATATCAACCAATCACGACCAAGCAGCCTCGGTTTCTTTACTAATTTCACACCAAAATAAAACATAATTTGGTAAGTAAGCAGTGATAGTACATGTAATTGTTTCCTAATTAGATTATTACGTTCCTTGAACATGTCAAATTTGACATTGTTTAAATTCAGGTTAATTTTGTTTTAAAATATTCCTAAAAGTGGTATACCTGTATATTTGTTTCTTATATATAAAAATAGATACCAGATGTCACAAAACTCGACGGGAAACCAACCACTGGACATGAGCTATATTTCTAAAGAGAAGATATGTTATTTAGTGAAATCTTCTAGGCAACAAACGGTTAAAGACCTGTTAGGAATATCGTTTAATAATAAAAATATTATTGAAGATTAGCATTGTAATATAAAGAACACTTAAATTGATTACTTCATTAACATGACCTTTAGTAAATTTCCTATTTACTGGAGATAAAATAAACTATACATAAATTATACATCTAACATCACTTAATTGTGTTTATAAGTACTACAGTTAGTATCTCATAATTCTATCTGTAAATATTTGCCATGAATGTTTTGCGCATACTCTATTAGAGCTTATGAGTTTTACATCCTAATCAGTATGAATGAACAGGATAAAACAATGGTGATATATTCTATTCAATATGATATTGAAGATATGATATACTTACGAGCAACTCATAGTATACTAAGGGCGCTCATTTATTCAACGACTAGGTAAATAATGTAGATAATAATATTTCACCTGAAATATATTTTGTAACTATTGGTTGATGATTCAGGTCTTCAAATATTTTAGGTATTGCAATAATAACATGAGTTAAATGTTTAAACTAAAACATTTTTAGTTAAAAAGTGCGATAGGCCTACCATCAATCCCAACCTGGAAATTTGGACTATTCCCATAGTTAAACTCTAAAGTTTTATACCTAAGGAAGAATTTAATATCTGGCCTAGTCGTCCCTTTAATATTTAGAATTAAATAAATGTCTCATAATATTACATTTATGATTGTCGCAACATATTCCCGAATTGAGCATTTATTTTGTAATACAATGAGTATGTTTTTTTAACTTATGTTTATAGTCATTTTATGTGTAAAAATTCATTCTGATTAATTCATATTTATTTTCAATATGACACTCATTTTGAATTATTTTTAACGTTTAATTCCTTTTTGATCTCCATAAAAACTTCAAGACATTACTTTAAAACATCCTTGCACCAGTTATATTTTTACAATATTCCCATTTAGTAAATAAAATGTAATAAACCACGCTTAAACTTAAAGTAGTATTTGCAGTTTATTAATTATAAATAAGCTGCAAAGTGTGATAAAAAACCATTAGAAATATTAACTTACAATTGAAACATAAACTCTGTCATGTTCTAAAGTAGATTTCATTAAGTGAAATATAATCCATAACATATAACGGAACACTGTGTCACTTTTAAATATTACTATTAATAATTTTATTAGTTATTTTAATACGAATCTTTAATCCACGTCATAAATTTGAATACTAATTTTTTGTTAGATTATTGAGAATATTGTTGTATAAAGCATTATTACATTTCCATTCTTACAATGTTATAGTCAATTTTATTATTTTATTTTAGATTATCTGCCCTGTATGCTCCATTCTTAACAGACCAATCATAGCTGTAATTAGCCCTCATGAACTGATTACCCATACGAGAACATAATTACCTATAGTTACATGGCATAATTAGTACAATAATTAGCATCTCAACATTACCAGACACTACTAAAAATGATAAAATGTTAATTATAGCCACGCTTACTGCTAAATTGTAATACTTTAAATTGTAGATAGAAATACCTCTGTTTCGTTATATACTTTCTGACTCCTCCATAGGCTATTTATATAATAAATTGAGAATTTTATTTATCGAAGTATCGTATTGTATGTGTCCTAAGATAATGTATCAAGTGTATTAAAGTCAAAAGAAGGTTTCACAGAGAACCTAACATACCATATTGGGTTTAAAATTATTTATAGTTAACATTACTAAAATATTCCTTAATCACATTATTTTGCATACATTACTTAGGAATTTTAAAGTCTCAATTTGAACATCTTTTAGGTAATATTAAAATTTAACTTAAGTAGTTAGCATGAACCTCTAATTTGGTTCAAAAGATAATCATCTTCGATATCTGAAGTAAAATGATGATCCTTGTTTAAAATATGTATTTTTAAGGATTTTTTTGCATTTTGTTCTATTATGTAAAAAATATATGTACAACTGTAATATAGGGAAATCTAGCTTAGCTATTCCTCATCTGTTTATTTTGTTAATAGATTTTTATTAGTAGTATCATCATTAGGTATAATCTGGACATTTCTACGAATTTGAATAAATTCTACGACAAAATAATGTCGACAGCATGTACTAATGTAGGATAAAGAGGGATACTACAATTTTTTCATTAAGTGTTGGAATGTTCTCATCCATACCGAATCTATAGATAAGCCTCGCCTTGAATGAAATGCATAGGCGTTTATTTATTTATTCCACAGTAGGGCTGTAGTCTTAATATTGATTCGTATTAGTTTTTTCAATGAACTATTATATGGTTTTAAATAAGGAATTGATATAAATTTAAAAATTAAATATATATATATATATATATTTTAACAATTTTCAGGCTACAAAAACAACTAAACAGACCAATTATACACTTATGTACCGTATACGTTTTGTTTCAGCCGTTCTGATATTTTATAATTAATTGGTGCTACATAATTTTCCACATTTTACATTTATTATAATCCTTCAAGTACTCTTGGTTAAATACAGTCTACATATAATTTTATAATATATGGAGATATAAAATATTTTTATGCTTTCCGTGAGTATAAATGTATAAACTCCTATTTCGTTTGCACATTTAAATAAAATAAATTAAATTTTAGTTAGGAAGGCCCTTACTGTTTAGATAACAACGTAATAGACTTTTTTACGTATTGGCAGGTTACTGGCTGAGATTTCATTCATTCGTGGGAGGAAAAATTTCCATATTATAATCGATAATTAATTTTATGTCTGTCTCTTCGTGCGATACTCAATAACAAACTATGGAGTTGAAATGTCGATTCAAACTTCACTGTCATAAGAACCCTACAGAGTTTGGTAATAGTGCATGTAACTCCATGACAATTGGCTGAGCGTTAAAGAATATTTTTGCGTAGGTCTTATGAGATAACGAAAATCTGGTTGAGTAAATACTTTTGTAAACAAACTGTGCAATCATATAAGGTTCCATGATATGATATTTTTATTTATGCAGGTAAAACAAAAAATATAATAGAAACTAAGTCACATAAATTAGTAACAAGATTTGTAATCAGCGCACTCTAGCGTTGTAGTGCCCCCTTTGCTTACATAAAGTTTATTATTTTATTTTTGGTATGAAATATAATTTAATGAATATGATTCAAATGTGAATATACCATGTACCAAGATATTGTGATAAAGAATGTATCTTTAAACTGTTATTTTTTAAATTTTCAGGATAGTGCAGAAATTCTATGGTGATACGTGTCTAATACTGGAAAGTTTTGACCATTATTGAAACCTATCCATAAGGAGACTCAACAAAGTTTTCTTTTGTCTTCCGGAGGGATGAAAAAATGTATTTTCTTAATGGTCTTTGGTCTGCGTATCCATCTATACGCATGAAATAAGCTATGGATTTAAACTTTTTCAAGGATTATCTGGAAAGCGACAAGTAGCGTGGCGTATTTTTACCTTGTTATTTTACTTTAAAACGTTCATAAAACGTAAGTACTTATTGCATTTGTAGTTAGCACAGCATATTATTAAGCAGTCATTGGAAATATGAAACGTTCTAGAACCTAATTTCAAATAGAGCAGTTCCCAAATAAATAACATGAATATTACCGTGAACCAATATTTTTAAATTTCTAAGATATAGTACCAGACCAACTCTGGGATGTTCTTCATACTTCATACATCTCCTGTTTGTACATAACTATTTCAATGTCGACGAGGACATATTGCTCGAGTATTTGTGCAAGTCATCATTTTGTGCAATGTGTATCAGTTATTGTCTTCGGTTTCCTAATATCTTGTAGTATTTCAAAAAATAATAGTAACAATACAAAATTTTTTCTTGTCGTATAGCAGGATATCAGTCTTTTTAACTTTACTAGATTCCGTGTAGAGTTATTAGAAGATTCACTATGAATTATATATATATATATATATATATATATATATATATATAATTATATATGTTTAAAAACTTTCTCTTTAAGTAGCAATATAATTTCTAACGAATTCCTGCAATATTTGTGTGTTATTTACTCTTTACAGGACTAATAATACCTTCAAAAAAATTTGAGTTTCAAAAATAATTTCATAAATAATTTATTTAATAAATTTGAGTTATTTAATTTACAATTAACTACAGTACTTATATGGGATGTAATACATTGAAATCCATTGAATTGTAATTCATGTAATGATGTAATTAGAATTTTAATCAAATTTAATTAATATTATATAAATGTTTAAATAATAAAATATCTAAGGTTTTAAATATAATTATTTTTAATGCCCCTTTGTTTTAAGGAATTATTGTGTACGATTAGCTTAAAACAACGGGAAAAATATAAATTGTTGTAATTAATTTTAAACAATAATTAAATATATGTCTATTAGCAGTTACACGAATTTTACACACAATTCCCTATTGAAAATAATGTACCTCATATGTGTATCCTTAATGTTTATGGCATGTTACGCAGTCCAGGGGTAGGTACCAGTCGCTTAAACATACTCTAATCTCCTTATATATTTCTAAATCATTGGATTTTAAGTTTAAAGAATTTAATTCTGGAGCTATAAAGTTATAAAATAAAATTGTTTCTAAATACAAACGAAATAACTGGATTTTGTATAGTATATTCCCAAATGTATTATTGAACCGTCCAACAATAAACACTTTTAGACTTAAAACAAAGTTACGTTTTAAAGGGTTTTCAATCCCATAGAAATCCTTATATATGTTTTATCTTTTTGAAGGTGCTTGTGTTTAATCTTTTAAATTTTACATAATTAAACATTTAACATACCTAATTTTGGGGTATGCGTGTGTTAAATTTCCTCTTTAGAGGACATGGTAATGTTGAAAAACTAAAACAAAATTTTTCTCTATGTCGCAAATTATTTGAAGCCCTATAGATATTTGATCGTTATGTAAATCTTTCAATTTTCTATTTTTACAATTTTTTTCCGAAAATATTTGTTGTCTAACATATTAATAAGTTGGAAACAGGAGTGAATGAGTCAGTACAGAGAAAACTATCAACGAAGACTGTCAGATGTCAGCAACTATTGTTAACCCATAAAGAGATCTAGGCATATCCGTTTTCAACATAATCATTGTAAATATGTACAGATTTGTCATAAAGTTTATAATACATCTCCATTTTACTTTCAGTAAAAGAAAACACAAAACACAGTATACCGAGTTTAATTGACACCTGTTTGTGAATATGTTTACATAAAACGCCTGACAGTAAAGCAACACGCGTGTAATCGTTCCAATATAACAAATTGAGAAGGATGAGTGCATCTGATACAGATAATAAGGATTTAAGGATTTCTAAAAAGACTTATAAGGACACTAATGTGGCTGGACATCTCGCCGCACAGTAAGAGATTTCGTGATCGTCCCCATTCCTGCTGTTACGTTAACATGTTAGCATACAAATGTATAACTGCACTTGTGTAATGGGCTAAAAACTGTGGTACTAGATATCTCTCCAGCCTCATTTGGAAGATATGTAGTTTTAACATGTGGACGTAATATGTAATGTCAAATTAAAACTCTGTTATTACTTTAGAAGTGTAGATGTTTAATTTTCACAACGCTAATGGAACACTAGTTATCGATGCCTTAGAAACTCCATATAATCTTGCAACCTTGCAAGACAAAAATTCTTATAAGCATAAAAATGCCTCTATAAAAATGTGGCATCTGTATTCATAGTCAACTATAACGGTTCAAACGTATACCTTAGGAACGTACCTTAGGAATTATTGAAAAATAAGTATGAAGAAATGTTCCTTGAATTTTTTTGGTAATTTTAATAGGAGTGAACATTTTTATTTAATTTATGAAATACTCTAGAAAAGTTTTTAGGCCAAATACGTGTGGCAATATAGAAAATATTTATTGCTTAAGAAGACTAACGAACTCATTTAAATTGTGTACAAGTATTGCATATACAGGGTGTTTGAAAAGTATAGGTACGGCTTAATATTTTAAAAACCATAGGAGATAACATCTATAAACTTTGCACAGTGTCATATGGCTATGTAAACTAGTTTTCCTTGCTATTACCATGACATGCCAACCATGGGGGGACGGCCCACAGAGGAAAACATGGAAATCCTAAATCAAAGCATGGGTCGAGTGATACCTCATTTGAAAGAGCTCACTTAGTAGAGTAGAATGCCGCAAACCGCATCTCAAAAGGTTTATCCAATCAGAAATGGCGGGTTGTTTTAGGTACACATTGTGAAGTACATTATGACTGGATCGTCGTATTCTGATGCAGGAGGCGGCGTTTCACTCTACTACCCAATGTGTTTTCACTGACTTTTATTAATTAGCAAATTATGACATAAATTTATAACACAATAAATAAAACTAAAAAATATCGGTATTTATTGTGTTTTATTTATTTATTATTGTTGTATGTTTTATTATTGTATTTTTGAATATAAGATATCCTTTGATACATTAGATTGTTAAACCATAAATAAAAACCTGAAAGGTTTCGAAATAAATTTCATTAGCTAATCACAGGTTCTGCAATACAATAATTAGTAACAAGGTTTGAAAAAAATTATTTGTGGAGATCAACAAATTAGTTGTATTATTCCTATTTATATTTGGGTGTATGAAATATAAATTCACGAGTATTTTACTATAACAGTAGGACAATTTTAATTTGTAGTGTGATATGACAGTTTTAATTTTTAACCTTTTTTACAAGAAACTTTTTTTTACAAATACATTTTTGAAAAAGCGTAAATATAAAAACAAAATATTACTGATAAACTAAAACTAAGGAGTTTCTCTTGAACATTTGAATATTGCTCATTTGTAGCCTACATACCTATACAAACCCGTTATTAAATCACAAATTATATTTTTCAAAATAGTTGCAAATTTAAGTGCAAAATTTGAATTTACATAGGAAATATCAATAAATTTTAAGAAACTATTGTAATAATGTTTAATTCATTTTACTAACTACTTACTTTTAGTTCAAATAATTGTATACAACTATTTACCAATAACATAAGGAACGTATGCGGTAATAACCATTTATTCCATAAAAGATAACAGAGTATATTCCATTTACCATAACATAAGGAACGTATGCAGTAATAATCATTCATTACATTCAAGATAACTGAGTATATTCCATTAACCAATAACGTAAGGAACGTATGCAGTAATAATCACTCATTCCATTCAAGATAACTGAGTATATTCCATTAACCAATAACGTAAGGAACGCATGCAGTAATAATCACTCATTCCATTCAAGATAACTGCGTATATTCCATTTACCAATAACATAAGGAACGTATGCGGTAATAACCATTTATTCCATAAAAGATAACAGAGTATATTACATTTACCAATAACATAAGGAACGTATGCAGTAATAACACTCATTCCATTCAAGATAACTGAGTATATTCCATTTACCAATAACGTAAGGAACGTATGCGGTAATAATTGCTCATTCCAATCAAGATAACTGAGTATATTCCATTTACCAATAACGTAAGGAACGCATATGGTAATAATTGCTCATTCCAATCAAGATAACTGAGTATATTCCATTTACCAATAACATAAGGAACGTATGCGGTAATAATTGCTCATTCCAATCAAGATAACAGAGTATATTCCATTTACCAATAACACAAGGAACGTATGCGGTAATAATCACTTATTCCATTCAAGGTAACAGAGTATATTCCATTTACCAATAATATAAGGAACGTATGCGGTAATAATCACTTAATCCATTCAAGATAACTGAGTATATTCCATTTACCATGAACAATACAACAGTATGAGAGCATATTGAGCTTGTGAGGTATAGAAGCCTAAAAATACACTTATTGCCGTTTTACTCTCAGCCAGCTTGGTTAGTATTTGTGACCTACGAGAGCATTAAGACATTAAAATATTTACCTCAATCACAGCTATGCGTAACAAGAATAATGTAATATTTATATTAATAAGAAATAGTTATAAATACGTATTTAATGTGAACTAAAACCAGTACCCTCTGCATACAAAGACATTTGTTATTCCATTAACATTGTATGGTGAATGTGTGTGAGTGATTTTTATGTATATAAAAATACTTTTAAAATGAAAGTATAAAACATGTTGAGTAATTACTAATGATCCATGCATGAATAATCATCAACCTTACGAGTCGGATGTAAGCGGATTGCCGTACAGATTTTTCTACAAACACCTATGACAATATGCACATATTTCTCATGAAAGATAAGAATATTTCTGTAATGAATGTGAATTTAAACTCCAGTGAGCGTTTAACTACCTGGAAAATATATGTTTATGTGAAAATAATTATACCTTTAGTTTCAACGCTCAACCAGTTTTGAATAAATATAAATAAATACTAATAAACAAAGGTAAGTCCTTTTATGAAACTAGAACCTTGAATATTCATAATAACTATTTTGTATATTTTAATTAAATGGATAACATTTATAAAATAACGCGTAATATACTTATTTAAAAAATATATTGTTATTAGCTGAAGTATATATCGTATATTCTTAGCCGTATACCCTAAAATCGTTATTAAATTATCTTACTTATAGGTAAATGTTTACTTAAAGATTATGAATTACATGTATTATAATATGTATATAAAACGTTATATCGATGAATAAAATATATTTTGCCTCTAGTATGATTTGAAGATTTTAATTATCATTAATAAATTAACGTTCTGATTAAATGAAACAATTGTTTTAGCATTTATCTCATTAACAGTATAAGTAGACTTGACAGTAAAAGAGATTTACATATTTTATTACAGATAATTTAATGAGATTAACTTACACATTTGCTGTAGAGCAAGGCTTACTAGCATTATTTTGGTCACTTATTTATTTCGTGTACTCATATTCATAATGTTTTTTCCTTACCTCTCCAATATTATTAACATAAATTCAAGAACAATAAATACTGACGGCAGTCAAATAAAGTACAGTTGTAACATATGCAGGTTAAATATACGTGTCACTTTAATCTTGCAACATGCTTCTATTGCAATAATTTTAAAAGGTAAAGAGTTTGTCTTCTTGTTTTCGTGTACAAAAATGTAATTTAAATCTCCAACATGTAACAGTGTAGTGCCAATTTCTCATTTCGTATGATCATTATTTACATTGAATATCATAAGTTTGCGACGCTTTAACGTTCTATATCACTTAATTTCGAAAGACTCTGCCTTAACACTATAATTTAAGAGGTACATGGAACATATAAAAATGTAAGGCAACGACACTAAGACCCACTACACCAAGTCAGGACGTTTAGGGAAAGGGGCAGCCAGCTTTGAAGAAATCCAAGTTTTATGTTGTTCGAGCTAAACGTTTTGCCTAAACCTAGAGTGCACAAGTGAATATTAGATTCTTTTAAATTTTTATGAAAAAATGGATTATGATTTATTACATTGCTAGAAGACTAGACAGCCGAAACACCTTATCGAGATATAAGCGGCGAAAGAGGAATCAGGAATACTTCAAATGCCAACATCAAAGAGGGGACCCTTCTCAGAAGTGCATATTTGTTTACGAAAAGTGGATGTTTCTTTTTAATACGTTAATTTGACACTCTGGTAGAACATGTTGGCAAACAATAATGTATGAGTGTAATGAATTCTATGGGTAAGAACAATTTGGAGAGTCCCGACGGATATGCATATTGGTTTCTCGAGGTCCATATTGGATTGTAAAACTCGTTAATGTCGGGCAATACAAGTTGGTTGGGCAACAGAACATAATAATCACTTACGAACTGGGCAGTGTGCGTATGGTTCCCCTGACATTGCGACCTCACTCTATTGATCATTATTGTTTGTTTTCATAATACATACCTTCCAGTTTTATTGATGCACACGTCCGTCAGTAAATATGCCAAGTTCAGCTCTCAAAATCTAAATAAATGAAATATAAAATGTGAATTAACTAAACATTTACAGTTTTCTAAACTAGAGTGCCACTCATGTATATGAATATTACTTATGATGATAATGAAGTATCATACCGGTGTTCCAAATGAGAAAAGGAGCAAGAGTAAATAAAAATTCATTATTTTTAGACCTATGCGCTGTAATGGGAAGATATTGTTGTGTGCAGTTTATCGGCTGTCTTAATAAGGTTAAATAACGTCATTTTTAGATTTATAAGCCCAGTTACTTCCTGAGTATAAATTTGTCATCGGAGACTTTAATATACATTTAAGTACTGATCGTGTGTTTTTTGATAAAACTGACTGCTATAAAATACTGTACGGATTAATTTTGAGTGCCATAACATAATATACTTGATACTCACTTGATATGAATCTATTGATAGTTAATTTATACGTAGTGAGGTAATAAATCCATGATATAGGACATCTTGGATCCTAGCAAATGTATATGATGAAAATATCTTGCTAATTATTATTGAAGGAATAGTATTGAAATATGTAGTAAATAGTGTTGTAAATTTAGGCCTAAGATTATATAACACTTTTTACTGCTTCCCAGCAGGTGGATTATATTGTTAAACCAAAGAATAAATTTTCATAGCAATTCAAAAGACCTAATTTTAATTCTTTAGTACATTTTAAGAAACAACTTGTTCGGAAATAAGTTTTACAAAATTTCTATAATGTACAAAAAACATATTGAGATATTAATACACTGATATGAATAAATTACAGGTACCACAACATGACTGTATAAGGTATATCTATAACGTAAAACTTGATTATGTAAAAATATATTATAATACATTAAAGTTATGAAACAATTTTTGAAAGATAATATTGAAATATTCTGTGTTAACATATTTTATTTAAGATATTGAAATATTAAAAACCAAATTATTATTATGTGAGCGTTATGTCACTATGCATAATGTTCATCGTAGAAACATTCGTTTTGGAACCATGACCAAGTTTTAGAAAATGGCTCAAAACAGCTAGATACAGTTATTGAAGTATATAAAACCAGTTATTTTCTAAGTGAATTGACTATTATTTTTTTTAATATTCTGTATTAATATATGTTTGTCGAACATTTCATTGTCTTCATAGTTGCAAGAGTGTTGTCTTAAATACCCTTTTATGATACAAGATTCTTTATGTTTAGAAAAACACTTAGGAACTAAAACGGGTATATCCCACGCTCTAAGGGTAAAAATAAAACATAAATACATGTAAATATGTAATTTTAGATGGTGAGAAATGCAATTGATAATTAATATAAGGGTTATTTAATACATGCAAGTTAAACCATAATAAAAAGGTAACTATATTATACAGAGAAACCAATATTTCAAAATATAGCTATTCTTTTATATTTGTAAATCTGTAATTTTAGATTCTGAGGTATGCAGTTAATAAATTATGTAAAGGTTATTTAATACATACAAGTCAATCCATGATAAAAATGTAACTATTTTATACATTGCAACCAATATTTAAAAGTATAGGTTGTCTGTCTGTCCGAAAGGTGAAACAGATAAACTTGCTCATGTTAGATCGGGATGTCATAATAAGCCAAGGGAAGACCTCTGAGCATTCCATCTGGGAATAACATAAATTGGTAAACACAAAGCCTCTATCTCACATGGGCATTCATGTGAAGGCTTTCAGAGGCATCCTTGCGAAACTCATCGTCTCTGTAATATAACTTGTAGTGTTTGTGGCATATTGTACTTGGAAATGCTACACCAGTGGTCTTGACTAACAACTTAGTTATATTTAGTTGTATTTTTTAAATATGGTAATAGGATTTGCCATAGTTATATGTTACATAATGTAAAAACGCAAGGCTTCAAGGACTGAAATATATCTGCTTCGTCAAATTAGAAGAAAATTAGTACGTTTCAAACCTTCCATTCAATTGTGTACTTCAAAACAAATAATTAGTGGATAAGTCCAATAGTTCTTGTTTATGTAAAAAGTACTTCCGAAAACTATGAGTTTTTACTTATATATTAGAAAAATGTTAAATTAACAATCGTAAAATGTATATGTGTTTTAATATTTGAATAAATATAACTGTTCTAAGTAAAAAGAGTACGTTGAATTTTTTTCTTTTTATCAATGTAAAAAATTGAAATATTTGATTTTGTGTTGAAATATATAATATATGTTTCATACTCACACGAGGTAAATAGAAATAGACGTATCCTGTTAACCAATGTTCACTGTTATAAGATAAAGAGTAATTTAACTGTAATTTATAACGGGTGTATACCAAGAGCAATTCCAGCCATATAATTAGTGCCTGATCATTGCATTGATAAGGTGGAATAATTTAACAATAGAAGATGTGAAACATATTTAATGGTTGTAAAATCTTTGGTATTCTTGTCACCAGAGGCAGGAAGAGGTATTAAAATGTATAATCCAAAATCAAAAGAATTAAAACACTCTTTTTATAGGCATTCTTTATGGGCTTATTAACAACAGAAACCTTCGAAGGCAGGAAAGCTTGTATGGTGATCAGAGCAAACCCTGGACCGTACTAGTTTTACACCCTTACTGTGAGTAACGTTTGGGATTCAACCGGGATTTATCTCTCTTATATGATTCTTAATATAGAGGTATAAGATATATAGCAAACCATTTCGCAGTTGAATTATAGAACTAAATTATCTTAGTGTTCCAGCTGTCTAATTAAGATAATACATTACTCACCACACTATTTTGATTGCCTTTGACTTAAAATTAAAAGAATTATATGACTTCTTTGTGCCGTACAAAGTAAATAATATAATTATAGGTGTGTAAATAAAAAGGCTGATCTTGACTTCTAGACACTAAATACACACCACTGCCATCTCTCTCAGTATACAAAAGTACAAAATGTAAGTCAGAAATTACATGCTAGAAGGACTTTACACAAAATCTGTTTTTAATTGCAGCATCAATTAATCGCAGAAAACCACGGTAGATTCAGATCTATCAAGAATAAAAAAGGTTCTCTACAGTTCAGGATGGAATTTCGTAGCCGCTATCTACTCGTAATGACTTATCTTATTGATTACAAAATTGAAAGCAATAAAGCCTTATTATGATAATGTGTAAGAGTATGGATCCAATGGCTTATTTGCGTGCGTGTTGAAATGTTAACATATGCTTGTGAATTGAATGGGAATTAAAATATAATTTATAAATAAAAATCTCCTATTTAAGTCTAGTCAACGAATGGCCAAAAAAAGGGATGTTGAAGGAAAGTCAATAAGCGAATTTGCAAGTATGTTTGGGAAATTAAATCAGTTTGGAAAATAAAATTACCTACTGTTTTTAGTAGAAAATTAACGCATCCTCTTTTAATCATGACTGAAGTTTAAATACTATCACGTATATGGATTTTAAAATGTAGAGAAAATATAATTTTACTACGGGTCGGTTTTAAAAATATAATTCTGGAATATAATATTATACTCTCTATTCGTAACGCCATTAATAGACAAGAAAAATATTACTGAAATTATATTACAAAAGGTATTAAATGCTGTAAACTATAAAATTTCCAGCAAAAAACCTGAAATACATTAAGCTTCTAAGTTCAAGTATTATTAGCGGACTTTTTCCATCTGAACAAATTGAACAGTACCAAGAAACAAGAGGGTACATCATATAAATAAAATAAAAACTAATAATACTATATACAATAACACGATATATGTTCTTTATCGTCTTCATAAAAAATTAATCATGCAATACATATATCTTTTCTTTCAAGAACAAGGTTGGCGAGTTTGAATGTTTCTCATGTATTTCTGCACATTATTAGATAGTGTTGAATAATACAAATTTCAAATTACCAGGAAATTAAGTTGTAATACTGCCTTTGTTCTGAAAATAGTTATTAGATTTAATACCAAGCATAGTGTTTGTGGGTTTTAAGCTTAAAAAAAACGTAATCATTTCCTAATGAATGCAACCTTGATTTTAAAAGAATGTTAAATTTAAACGATTTGTGTATAAAAATAGACATGTAGATAAAAATTTATTAATGATGTGACTATAAATTTAAAAAGCATTATAACTGGTATATGATTGCTGTATGAGGGCTTTAGTTAAATAATCCTCATTTAAATGGGGTAAACGCGGTAAAATCACATACCGGTAAATTAAATCATAACTCAAAACTACAGTTACGTTTATCTGCAGAAAACTGATTAGTTACAATTCAATAACCGACTACTTAGTGCAGATACATCACAAATAATTGAACTAACCAAACAAAGTACACTCTGTGGAAGGTCAATCAATTTTACCTACCAATTAAAACCAATTTGATTGATGAATGCGTCATTGAGACTTGGTATTGTGATATATGTTAGTGTATTCTGACAGGATAAATTATTTATAGAAATACTAATGCACTTGTTTCCTTCGAAAATCAAAATACTTAAATGTGTCATTTACATTTGTAATTAAATGTAATTAATTAAATGTGTCATACACACGATTAAAACCAACATTTACGCACTTCTAAAACATGTGTTTTGCAGTAGTTTAAAACTAAACTTTAACCCTTTGAAGCACGTTTAACAAAAAATGAATATTTTAGTGATTTTATATTGTTTCCCTATAGAAATAACCTTTGTAAGTACAGTACATTTATTTTTAGATTTTGTCAATCATAATTTATATTTATTTTTGAGGAGGTTTCACTGCATAACCACTATGCAAGTACGGTCTTTGGGTGTATGCAAATAAAATTAAATTTTCTCCACCAACTTTTATTTAATACAATCAATAAATGACTATTCTAACAATCCAAAACTGATTGTGTTGATAATGTTATTATTACTTCATATGTGGACACTTTTTATTTATTCCTTTCGGTGATAGGCTCGGAAACAATCTTTTAGTTCACTCAAACAAAGGGCAACACCACACGTTTCACATACCCATTTCGACCGATGAACTTCTTCTTTGCTGGAGCATTGAGCACAACGTCGAGACGTTCCTCTTACTGGCATGTGTGCATTTTCCGTAAAACGAAGTTCTTGTGGAACCTTTGGTTTGTAGTTGTTGATTGGAGTTGAAGAACTTCGTCTTCCTCTAGTTTCTCCACGAGGTACTCCCAGAAGGGCTTTTGACACGCTTCTCCTAAACTCTTTTAGTGTCAGTGGTTTTCCCTGGGATAGCATTGAAAATATGATAAAAGAGTTTACTATGGTTGTGTCCAGAAAGTGCCAGAAGATTCTGTGCCACCACTTTTTGGACTTGCGATCTATTGAGTAGGTAGATTTCAACATGTCTGCCTTATCGACATAGCCCATGTGAGCATTGTAGTCCTTTACTAATATAGGGCATGGAACAGCTACAATTTCACCGTTTGCCTGTTTTCTGTTTACAGTTGTCACTTCGTTAGGATTGTGGTAATTAGAAAGAAAGTAGATACCTCTCTTGTCTTTCCATTCGACAGCTACAATTCCAGTCATAGTTGACATGAAGTCATGTTCTCCTTGATTCATATGTTTCCCTTCAGGCAAACACTCTTTTGGAAAAAATTGTCTGTCAGCTCTTGTTGTACCACAAGCTTGAATATTGTTTTTCTGTAAGTAAATCATTAGATTGACTGAGCTAAAAAAATTGTCACAATATATTACATAATTCTTATTTACTAATTCTTCAGTGAGTTCTGTTACTACCCTTTGCCCAAGATTCTTTTCAACTATTCCAGCCCTTTTACCTTCGTAGATTTGAAATTGGCTGATAAAGCCTTTTTTCATCAGCCCTCACCCAAACTTTGTACCCACGTTTGGTTGGCTTATCTGGCATATATTGCTTGATTCCACTCCGACCTTTGAATGGAATCATGCTCTCATCAATTGATTGAAATCGAGATGGAGCATAGCATGCTTTGTAGGTTTCTTGAAGCTTGTTTAGGAGAGGCCTGATCTTATATAGTTTGTCATAATTAGGACAATCTCGTTCGGGCATGTCATTATTATTGTTTATATGTAAATTTGTTAAAAGCCAGCCAAATCTGTTCACAGACATGTATGAAGATATGTAGTCATCTCTCAAATCTGCCTCTGAAGACCAGTAATCACGGTAGGAGGGAAGTTTTTTTATTCCCATTAGGACATTTAGGCCTAGAAACACTTTCATTTCTTTCCTTGTTGTTGGAAATCTGATAACGCCCCCACCTATTTGGGTAGCGTAAACATTGGTTTCAAACACAAGTTTGTCAACTAGATCGTCGGGAAAAAGAGCTGAAAACACATCAACTGGGGTTGAAGTGTCAATTAGGGGACCTGTGCGTTCATTGAAATCATACGACTTATTGGGTGAGTAGTACTTTTGATACCACGTAACACTATCTTTGTAAAGTCTGTTAGCCAAAGGCTCAGAGTCCTCAACAAATTGAACGTCCATAGGCTGATTTTGAACGTCCAAGACTGCATTACCTTCGGGAATGCCAGGCTCTACCCCCTCTGCACTATGATTATCTTGAAAGTCATTTTCATTAATAATTAAAAATCGGGATTTCATTACCTTCAGCTGTTTGGGCTAGGTCCAAATAATCTACCTCTAAGATTCCATTTTCTGCAACTGTGTATATTCCTTCAGCAACATCCGGGTATACTTGATCTTCGTCGTCCTCTGATTCAGGGTCAGATGGGATGTCTTCAGTTTCCGCCAGCCAAGCCTCTATGGATTTGTTCTCCATGGTTATAGTACCCCCTGAAATCAATAAGCAGTTGTAAAAAATGTAATAAGTAGTTTTATATAGTAAAAATAACAATATAAAACAGGTTTAGCAACTGGTACGTAGTATAAACGACGGCCGACCCCAAATGCATGGTGGTCATGTGGTGAAACCACCACAATAACGCCTAATATTTATTCGCCTGGCATCTCAAATCTAATTATTATAGTTTATATGTATATATTTAAGTACATTTATACTGAAAATATATGTTTGTACTTACCAAAAGTGATCAAAGCACAAAAGAAATACAAATATGTCACACTCAGTCAAGGCATGGACTCTTCTTTCACCCAGTCGTGGCAAACAACGCTCCTGCCGGGATTTGGGCGAATCTAGTGGAGCGGTTACGTAATTTGCCGCTAGAATGCGTCCTAAATCACTTCTGGAAGGTGGTTTCGTATATGCACCACTATGCGGGAAAGGAATAGAAATAAAAACATAGGTGGTTTCACTATGATGCCACTGTGCTTCAAAGGGTTAAAGTCGTATTGTTTTAAATTGATTATTTATTTTAATTTTAGAATCTTACCAACTACAGCAAAAAGAATTTAAATTCATTATTTAAAATTCCAATTCATTAATTTTATTAATATTGGTAATTTTTTTATTATACCTGTATATAAACAACTTGAATAACCTACTATACAACTTTTTGT
Source organism: Homalodisca vitripennis (assembly GCF_021130785.1). Lineage (NCBI taxonomy): Eukaryota > Metazoa > Arthropoda > Insecta > Hemiptera > Cicadellidae > Homalodisca > Homalodisca vitripennis. Next base: position 47,890 of record NW_025779683.1, read on the forward strand.
AGCAATTCATAATTTAATTCCGTCTATTAAGTTTAACCCCTGTTCTATATTCTCAAATTAATTTTGAATTTACTGCATGTAAGATTATAGAAAGGTCTCGCTAATTGCTGCTAAAGCCCATTAATCAGAAATAGCACCATTGCATATGACCTTATAAATCTGTCAACATTCATTAGCTGGGACTTATTTCCCCAATAATACATGTAGCATTTACATTACGACTAAATGAGAATTCAAGTACTGCAGTTTAATGTACATAAATAAATTAACGTTTATATTTTGTATTTATAAAGGTCTTTATAATTTAATACATATGTATATATATATATATATATATATATATATATATATATATATATATATATATATATATATATATATACTAGCAGACCCGACAGACGTTGTCCTGTGCACACGTCTTTAATTCGAAAATTTTAAACTTTGATTAATTTGTAACAATCTGGGCTGTTTTCATAAAAATTTATATTAAAGTTATTACTATATCTAACGTCATTACATGTAAATTTAATCACACGTCCACCAACTGATAGTGTGTGAGTATAACATGAGTGAAGTGAAATGTAGAGGATGTTTTAAATGAAAACTTAAACTTATTTAAAACTGAAGGTAAAAAAGTTGAAACAAACTATTTTATAACAGGTATATTTTTTCAATTTACAACTTAATTTATCTTAATGCCATTGTATGTACAATATTTTTTGTTAATCCTACAGGAGTATACACAAACAAATTAGATGGTTTTCCGACCCTGGAACACGCAACATATAACTGGCCGTGAGAAAAGCATGGATTTTCTAAATCTAAGCCACAAACTGTCATTGTTTGACCTTGTGACTTATTAATAGTCATAGCAAATGCCAAGCGGATTGGAAATTGCAAACGTTTGAACGGTATAGGCGAATCTGAAGGAATTTTTGGGATCCGTGGTAGAAGTACAACTTCACCTTGAAATCTTCCGCTCAAAATACTGGCTTCAAGAATGTTGGCCATGATTTTTTTTATGACCAGTCTCGTTCCATTACACAATTTCGGAGCATTCAAATTCCGAAGCAAAATTATTGGTGAACCAATCTTTAAACGCAAATTATGTGGTGGCATTCCAGGTAAATCCAGTGAATTTAAAAACTCTACAGGATAGTTGACAGCTTCATCAGGATCAACAACGGTGTCAATTGATTTGAATGTAATTTCATTACCAGGCAAAGATTGTTGTATTTTAAAATTGATTGCATCAACATCTAAATTTTTTGCGGCTAAAATAGCTCGCTCACATAGCCATGCATGATTGGTATAATTATGTTGCAAATCTGGAAATACACATTTTACTAAGTCATCTTTGGTAGCCACCATGTTGCAAAATTCTCTGGGAGTCTTATATATTGTGTATCTTCATAAAATTGAACTTTACCATTGCCAATGTCTAACAATATTTTAGAGAATTCTGACGCTAATGGATCATTGTGAACGCATATTAAGAGTAAGGCATAATTTGCTGACACTTCGCCATAGATAAGATTCTTTCAAACATGCATTTATTTCGTCCGCATATGTCGCACGTGGAATGACGGGTAATGTTTGTCTGAAATCACCAGACAGCAGAAGTAGAGTACCACCAAAAAGCCTAGTATCATCTTTGATATCTTTTAGGGATCTGTCGAGAGCTTCAAGCGAATGCTTGTGGGCCATTGTACATTCGTCCCAGATAATAATTTTGCACTTTTTCAAAACTTTTGCGATGCCTGAATGTTTATTTATGTTACACATTGCTTCGGGATTTGTATGAATATTTAAAGGTAATTTAAGTGCTGAATGCGCAGTCCGTCCACCATCAAGTAAGGTGGCTGCAATGCCTGATGAAGCCATTGCCAATGCAGTATGATTTTGTGATCGAATGCGCGCAAGTATCAGTGAGATGAGAAATGTTTTGCCAGTGCCACCTGGTGCATCCAAAAAAAAGAATCCATCTTGTTGTGCTGCAAATGATATGTTTATTCGATCATACACATTTCGTTGCTCAACAGTAAGCAATCGTTCATTATTAGCAACAAAAGTAGCCAAAGAAGTCATATCGAATTGGTGTTTACGTTGAACATCGCTGTTGATAATATCTGCTGCTGGGCGGTTCGGTGCTGGCATGTTGAAATGGATGAGCGGCATGTTCGAAATGAGAGTACAAATATCTTCAATCATTATTAATGCCTTGTTATATATTTCTTCTGAGAATTCAATGTTGGGATTTTGATTAGTAGCTCTAATACGATGCAAAATATCTTCACTCATTGAGTGTTTATATTTGTTCCACAGAGTAGATGCTTCAGTTGGAAAACACGTTGTCAATATTATTGAAAATAATTGACGAATTTGCTGTGGAGATGAGCTCAGTGCTGCATCTGCAAGTGTGAGGTCCCAATGGTTATCATCCTCCAATAAATTTAACTCACAACATGCATCAAAGAAAGTGTCATATAAAATACCATTTACTTTTCGCAAATATTGAAAGGATGTTGGTCCAGGAACATTAACCAATAACAAACGCAGAAAAAAGCATTCGCGTTGCTTAGGATGAACTGTATATAATCTGCCTAGAGTATTTGTCATAAATATATTGGTGAACTCTGGGACTGGAATGCCTCGTTTCCGTGGTTCCCAACGTTTTGATTGTTTATTCCATGTAAAAAATTTAGGAACATCAGTATACAGTAACGTCTTTGCGAATTGACCAACAACATCTTGTCGTTGACAAAGGTTGAAAAATTCAGTAAGAGTTGTTTTTGGAGCTGTTAAAGCTTGTTGTATTGCAGTCTGTTCTGTGAAATAAACACGTTGTCCATTTTCAAGGTGCACGGCCAAATGTATAACAGCAGGATTCCTTTCATGTATAGGGAACGAAAAAATGCGCCAAATAGCTTCATTACTACTTATGTATCTCCCCAATTGATAACGTGTTATTTCAACATTGTCGTTTACATTTTGAACAGAAAATATAGCTTTATCACTGCCCTTATGAACGTACTTACAAATGTATTTGATAGACTTTACCGAACTGCATAATTCAACGTTTTATGTGTGCTTTATAGGTTTTGCACAGCAATGGTGAATATGAAACCACCCAGCGATTATCAATATCTACTCTTACACCGTTTGACAGGCGTAATTCATACGATTGACCACCATTGTCTACGTCTCTACGACGGTAAGATGGATAACCGTCGATATTGGTGATAGTATCAGTTTGACATGGTTTTGGAAAACGTTTTGTACATTTCCCATTATCCATACATGGTGACACCATATTTAGAGTACCACGTGGACCATGTATCATATTAGTAGAAACAATGTTAAATAATTCTTTATCAAAATTCGGATGCGGAATCTCCGCTGAAATAATTTTGTCAATTTCTTGTGGGCATACTTTATCCACTAACCAAATCAAAATATGCGCATGAGGTAAACCTCGTTTTTGCCATTCAACAGAGTAAAGCCAACATAGTGTTTCACCAAATACCGAGTGATGTGTAATCAAATTCATCAAAGATTTTAATTTTTGTTTGAACACACGTGCAGTAATATCATGGCGATGCATTGTTGTTTGACCTGACAACAGTAAAATGTTAATTTCATCCCAGTTTGGATTACACGTAAATGTGATAAAAAGATCTGGTCGGCCGTATGCACGTACGTAAGTCATGGCGTCTTGAATATATTCTTGCATATGACGCGGACTACCAATGTATGATGATGGAAGAATATATGCGGTACCGATGTTGTTTATATCATTCGTTGCATCTACGTTACCGATTACAGCATCACGTAAATGAATGTATTCCTCAGAACGAAGTTGTACTTGATTAAATTTTATATACCGTAACCTCTCACTTTCGATTTTAACATACATATCGACTACATACTGATGAAATAGCTGTCTGCATCGGGGAATGTGATTTTCATCATTAGCACGAATCATCAACCGGTATGCGTAGAAGTTCATCGCACTAACTTTCTTGATCAGTTCTTCACCTGGAAATAAAAACATTTTTAAGATAAACAGAAATGATTGGTTAAAAAAAAGAATAATCCTGTTTTATTTTTGATTTACATCAATGACTTGTGTAATGGGCGCTTCAGAGGTCGCGTGTTTCCCTTTGCCGATGACACAGCTTTTTTTTTATAAAAATAAATATTTAAACACCTTGAAAAATGAAATGGAGAATGACTTAAAACTATTACGTTTATGGTTTGATAAAAATTACATGATTTTGAGTGAAAAAACAAAGTTTTTAATTTTGGTCTAAAGACAGAGTACAATTTGGAAACACCTTTGAAATTCCATGATTTTAATTGTTTTAACAATACCTACCAACAGTGCAATTGCATGATTATAGAACAGAACAATAGTATTAAATACCTTGGACTAATTATCGACAGTAAGCTAACATGGAAGTCACATATTATGAAATTGAAAAAGGAACTGTACAGTAGCTTAAGAAAGTTTTATTTGCTTCGACAATTATGTCCAAGGAAGGTTATGATCAATGTGTATCACGCTCTCATTGGATCCAGGCTGGGGTATGGAATTGCTTGCTGGGGCGGAGCCTACCAATCGACACTTTATCCTATTATTATATTACAAAAACACTTTGTCCGTGTGATTGCAGGAAAGGGAAAGCTTGAGCATGCCTGGCCGATTTTTCTTGATTTGAAATTGTTTCCACTAAGGCATCTATTTATTTATAAAGTGTTAAAAACTATTTTTTGTAAGAAGTACAGCTTTCTCCGTAATGACTCGTAGTACAAACCATAACTTAAGACGATGTCAAGTAATACATGTTCCGAAATCACATTCAGCAGCGTATCAAAATTTTTACAGTAGTTTTTGCACCCCGAGTTTTTAATACAATCATCCACCAACTTGAAAATTTTTTCTAATATAAATCAATTTTTGTCTAACTTAAGAAAGTGGCTTTTTATTACAGAAAATCTAGATATTGTTTTGAAAATTGTACAATAGAAACACTATTGCAAACTGCATTATTAACAGTTTTAATTGCAAATAGTTAGGTTCGCAACATATTATTTTGTATGTGGTTCTGATTATATTTAATTTAACTTACTATTGCACAGATATTACATGTTTAGTTATTTTGATAGTTTTATAATATATTTATTTATTTATGTCATGCCGTTTTTTTAATCTTTAATAATTTTAACGTGCTGGCGATCCCACCACAGGAATTTTTTCCTAGGGGATAACCTATTTATTTTGCTTAGTTATGAAAACATAGTGAGTATTCATTTGCAACCAATTGTTATGTTGGAAAACTTGAGTGTTTTTTTATCATGGTTTGTTCAAATAATGTAGTCAATGTACAACTATTATTTAAATTTAAATATAAGTATATTGTATTTTGGATGTTTGGGGTGACTGGGGCGCCCTTTGCGAGGGACTGTTTGTAATAAGTCAAAGTTTCTTGATGGTAAAATATGTTGATAGTTTTATTTATGTCATGCCGTTTTTATTATGGAATGGTTTTTTGCGGGGGATGTTTCGGTTGTTTCTAGCGTCTAACATGTATACTAGCATCTCTAAGAATCAATTAAAAATTATCTTTAAGTATAATATAGTTATTTATTGTTGTACATGTTTAAGGGTGTAAAATACATATTCATGTAGAGTTGTAAATGTGTATTTATTGTACTAAATTGTATTGCAGCAAAATAAAGAATTTTCTATTCTATTCTATAAATAATAATAATAATAATCTATAAGTTTTACCTTAGTTGGATTCCGTTGTTTAATATTTAAATGATATCCATCTTCTCCTTCCCAAAATATCAACGGATATTGCAGTGCATCATAAGAACGATGATTGTCTTGAATTATTTGCATCGTGTTATCTCTGCGTTGTATGCGAATATCTCGACGTTCACATGGATCACCAGCCATAACAACTGCAACTTCATTAAGATTTGGAACATTATATGTGCCTGCGTGCTCTCCATGGGGCACTTTGTCTGCTTTAATAACAATGATGTAGTTGTCGTATTCCAGGTTTGTTAGAAAGAGTCTTGAACAATCGTAACAATTGGTTATGGTTTAGAAAAAACGTTTCCAAAATGTCCACAATTTCTCGTTCCTCCATTTGCTCCATATGATTGTATACACAGCGGCGTATGGGTTTATTGCTCCTCATCACCCATAAAATAAATTTGTAAGAATTTTGGATCAGCATCAGGCATTGGAAGCAATGAACCAATTTGGTGGTAAACTTGACCTTGAATCTTGAATGTAGATTCAAAATTACGTCCATCTTCATTATGAACAATTTTTGTTGCTCCAAATGATGTCATTTGAAAGCAAGAATTGAATTTACAAATTTTTTTAAAAAACAATTTTGATTGAGATGTGGTTCCAGCTAATAGTGATTTTAAAGGTTCAGGTGGTGGTTTTAATGGTGGCAGTGAAATTTTTCCAGATGTGCAACATAAACCAGCTGTTTCATCTTTGTACTTCAAAGCATGACAATATTGACACTCTTTTGTCCATACTGCCGATCATAATTAGTACATGTGATGAATAGTCTATTTCAGGGTCATATTCAAATGCGAGACGATTAAGAGATGCTCGTGTCAATGCTCGACTATCTTGCATTCGCCGTTGGTTACGCTCTCTGTGTGCATTGGTCGTTCGTTGACGTGTCTCACGTTGTCTTAATGCATTAGCACGGAGACGTTGATTCCGTTGTTCTGAATTTTCGTACACGTGCAACTTGATCCATTAAAGTTACATTATCCGTTGAGTGTTCTTGATCTGTTCTATTCAATCGACGATCATGGGCCAATTGTGCGTGTCGAGTACGTCGACCAATATTTCGTCATCTTCCACGAAGACGTGGCATTTTTCTGTAAAAATAAAATTCTGTATAATAGTAAACAATGAATATGAGTAACTTATTGAATATGTAATTTTATTTAAGTAACTTCTAGATAAAAATGTATAACAACGTAGACTACGGTATCTAAAATACTAAATAAGTATTCCCTATAGGTCTGAAGTACAATAAGTGGCCCACCATCACAATCGAATTATTGATATTTCTGATTAATCTATCTAAACTACCGAATTACATTATAATTATTTAAAATTACAGTATAGTATCGGAACTGGACAACAGAATTTAATTTATCTAATATACTAAATAAGTAATCCCTATAGGTCTGAAGTACAATAAGTGGCCACCATCACAATCGAATTATTGATATTTCTGATTAGCCTATCTAAACTACTGAATTTCATTATAGTTATTTAAAATTTACAGTATAGTATCAGAAATGGCCAACAGAATTTAATTTAAAACCAATTCCTACATTATTAACAATAGTTATTGACACATGTGATTCTCTATTAATTTAATATTACAATTAGCACTCACACAATAATTACACGATGATACAAAACAACGCACAAATTTGATAGCAGCACAAACTGTCGGGAAAACCTGGAATTAAAATAGAAAAACATTATGGCTGTGTTGTAATATTATAATGTTTACGTAGAACAATTGGTGAAACTTCATCTTTGCAATCTGCATTACACTACTGATCAAGCACTTTACAAAATTTAAAATATGAACTTTCTAAATTTTAAATGTGAACAAATGTTTCTGCCTCTTTGATGAACTTCAGCTGAAAATATTCACAGTTGTTAAGTAACAGTTCACTTTGTATTACGTGTCGTGGCGCAGTCCAATGTAAAACACTCCACCATCAACAACAATTTATTATAAAAAAAATAATTAAATAATTATATATATATCAGGAACAAAAAATTCTACGGCAAAACTAGCAAGTGTTCATTTTGTTTGGGATTACTGCGTAATCGCTCTTTATCGTAGGAATGCCCAACGATAAACCATGTA
>NW_025779684.1:0-24369 GCF_021130785.1 Homalodisca vitripennis
AATTTAAAAATGTGATTTCAAAAAGAGATTCTGGAGGCAATTACTAAAACAAAAAGATTTTGAAAACAAATTGATGGGTTAATGTGGAATTTTTGTGGGAAGGTATAAAACCGATTTTGACAAACTATGTGCTTGGGTATTTTGGACATAGCAATAGAAATTGGACAACCCAGATGGATAACCTTCACGTTTTGTTGGCTTTATTTGATCGACATTTGCCGCCACACATAAGTGCCAGTCATGGCAATTCTTATCAATCCCTTGCTGGTAGGGAGGAAGAACTAGAAGTAGTATTAAAACTCAGCTCCAGTTATGTAAAGCCTTTCAAAAAAGAAAGTCTTTCAGGGATACATAACAACGACCACTACTCATGAAAAATGGAAATAGACAAAAAACATTTACACAGGAATGGGCCACCAACACCAAAACTTTCATGACGTAGTACCCAAGGACAGCAGTATAAGGACAACAAACAAATCATGAGGAAACAGGGCAGATCCAAGTAGTAATATACCACACTAAATTTTCTCCATTACCAACAATGGTAGGCCAATGGGGGGGGGGATTGTGAGGGGGGGGGGGGGGGGGGGCCACCCCCCCACACGGGTGTGGGGGGGGGGGGGGGGGGGGGGGGGGGGGGGGGGGGGGGGGGGGGGGGGCCAAAATTCACACTAATGGGAATCCATTTTGAAAGGAATCGGGATAATAATAGGGGATACAACAGACCACCCAGCGAGGTTTCAGAACATTTCGGACCCGGTAGGGTGGAAGATTACAGGGGTGGACCAAATTACCGGGGGGCGGGACAACAACTATAGGAACAATTCTAGAAAACTCTTGATGGGCCTAGGCGAAATTGAAATCGATCGGTCAAGATTGACAACCAACAAATTCCAGGGGAAATAACTCGGAACTTAAATTTTGACGAAAGAGCCTAAAAATAAACAAACTTTGAATTGATAGCGGAGCGAATAGTCCCAGTTTTTTTTTCTGTAGACTATCAAAACAAAATTTTGCAACATGATCGATTGCACAGTTTAAAACCTCCCTGGTCGGGTTTATGTTAGAACATCCAATAGGACTTTGTGTCGGGGGGTTCAAACGATTTTTTTTTAATACAATTATTATGAGTGCAGGTAAAAATTACATTTCATCAATAGGTTTATCTGAAAACCTAATGCATTTTTTATTGGTTACTAAATGACATTCTAAAAAATAATTCACTTGAGCAAATGAAAAACTGACATGAATAGAAAAATTTAGGTTGAATACCTAATAAACAGTAATAAAGAAAATTTAATCATTTTGGATCTCTACCTCCAATTCCGGAAAGTTGCCCAAAAGACTCATTGGTATCAGAGGAAAAGGTTAAAGATTTTAAACAGGTTTCATACGGTGGCATTAGACAATGGGGATACCAATCCAAAAAGTTAAATCATGTCATCACACACCCTATATTTGTTTGATCACAATGGAGTTTAGGGTGTAATTTAAAATTATTTTGAACAAAACACATCAACTCTTGTGCGGGTATAGAAGACAATTTGCTCGATATTGGTTCATCTCTGAATTATTGCATCGGGTTTAGAAACTTTTTATAAAGAAAGCATTTGATGAGAGTTTTTTCAATCATAACATAATGAAGCAGGTTGAAAGGGGTGGTTGTGCCAAAGTCAACCAGAATCAATATCATTATGGATCAAAATATAGCGGTATTGATTTTTTAGATGAAAAGCAACTACAATGATGGTAGTAATGCGTTGATAGGGTTCAATCTTATTACCAGAAATTGTATTAGAAATCTGTGTAGTTGGAGGGGTATTTAAATACAAGTGTTTAGTAGATTCAGGTAGTCAATGCATGTATAATGTCAGATGAATTCTATAAGAAAATAACAAAAATCAAGTGGCACAACAACAAGAGTGAATCTTGAATCAGAACAGCCAATTAAACAAAGGTTAGTAGAACAAGAATAAGTGGAATAATTGGAGAGTGTCAAGATAATTTGAGTATTTCAAGGCAATGACGCGAAATCTAGAATTATTATGGAAGTAGTTACTTTTTGGAAAATAAATGAATGTTTTTTCGGATCAACCAGGCGTGTGTCAAAGGATACTACCAGCAATAGCTGGAATGTTTAAAAGTGACAAGTCCCTATATATATGGCAAAAGTCTTATCCGGTTCCCGTTCAGTAAAAGAAAATCTGTAGAGGGACGAGAATTAGAAAGGACCACCTGGGAAGAAACAAACAAGATATTATAGAGAGAGTTCCAAATAGTCCTTTTTCTAATCCCTTAGTCTGTGTAGTAAAGAAAGATTTGAGTAATAAGATTGTGCTTAGACAGTAGGAAATTAAAATTCGATTATCTTGTTCCGGATAGACAAAGTATGAGACAACGAAGGCAAACAACTGATGATATATTCAAAAATTTATGGGAGTTAAATATTTTACCAACACATTAGATATAACGCAAGGGTTTTTCCAGATCAAACTCAAATAAAGAATCTAGGAAAATTTGTTAGCTTTTTCACATTCCGTCAACTCAAACGGAAAGAATTTGCCAAATTTTAAGGGTAAGCGAATTACCATTTTGGTCTTGAATGTAAGCACGGCTCTCATTTTAAACTAAAAGCGATGAATAAAAATTTTGGGGCCATGAGTTTTAGCAAATTTTCGTAAACTTGTTCACGTTGAATGACATTCATAATTACGGTCCATGAACTTTTTTCGGAACATTTTAGAGTTCATATCGATAGAGTTACTGAAAATAAGACTTGCTCATGAGTTGCTGGCAGGGTGACTGTTAAACTTAAAAAATCAGATTTTTTGAAACAGGACAGTTAAAAAGTTTTCTAGGTTTTTGTTCTTAGTAAAAGAATGGGGATAAAGATGGATGAGGATAAGGTTGAAAAGAAGAATAAAGAATTTTTCCAACCCCAAAGAACTTTAAAAGAACTGCAATCGTTTTTTAGGTTTATGTAATTATTACAGAAAAATTTCAGAAGGGAACCGCATTCAGATTTGACGGGTCGGTTTGGTGTTTGGTGGTGACATTTTGAGTTCCTAAAAGTAAATGGTTTTTTGGGAATTAAGATAAGACAAACTAAAATCTGATTTGAGAAAAATAAAAGAAAACATTTTCTCTAGACTTCAGTTTATGTTACATTCATCCAAAATTGGAGTAGGGCATTTCTATTTTTTTAAGTACAAGATTGCATCAGACATCAGACGTTTGGCACGTCTGTAAGCCAATTTCTTTATCAAGTAAATGCAATCAGGGGGGAAAACGCGGGGAGGGAGGATAACGTGGGGATACATTGATCAAGTGAATAAGTTTTGAACATAGTAGTGACTCTTTTAGCAAACAGGAGGGAAAAATTAGTAGCATAACAGAATAAAAGGAATTATTGGCTTGCTGAGATCCTTTGCTTGTAAAAACATTCCGATCCTTATATTATTCGGACATTTTCAAGTTAATTGTTCCGTGTCAGAACACCACAAGGGCATTCTATAACTTGCCCTTACAACCTGGTTTTAGACTATCTCCATGGCTTCTGAGAATTTTGAGGGTGTGTGAGTTTGGGCATTACAAGGAATACAATCTCACTATTGTAGATACATCAGCGGGAAGGCGCCCAAAATATTCCCGCATGACCATTTCTTTCAAGAGGTAACGGACCGAAGACTGAAAAATTATAAAAAATCCAGTTGAAAGGAATTCCTGGTAATGTTTAATGTTTTTGCAAAATATAATATTGATAATTGAAGTTAGTCATAGCGATAGGAAGAGATATCTAAACCAAATGTTCAGGAAATATAGAAAGAAAAACAAAAGGTAGTGTATCCACATAAATTTTATGAGGCCTATTTTTTACATAAATGTGGATGGTAATGATCAACAAAATAAACAGAATCACATTTGTTATTCAATAATGGAATACTTCTTTAAGAAAGATTTTAAATGATGGTGATAGTCTTTAAAAAGTTCTTGTATTACCAAAAGCAATTCAATCAGAAATTAATTCAATTTTACACATTTTGAAATATGGTCATTTGGGGTGGGGACATAAAATTTATTTAATTACTAAGGGAATATTGTTGGTTTTTTCTCCTCTTAAACGATGGGAAACTTTCAGTTATAAAGAATCACGGTTTTAAAATGTTGTCAAATTGTGATGTCAATGTGCCAAAACACACCACTGTTAAATCAATAGGATTTTTACAACCAATAATTCCTAAAAAATTGAAAGATATAATCTCAGTTTCGACTTGATAGGAGAATTGCCTGTAGGAAGAGGGAGGTGTAAAAATACATATTTGTTGTGTTGGATTTGTTTTCTAAATTTGTGAAGTTGTATCCGGTCAAAAGAGCTACTAGCCGAGTATTACTAAATAAATTGATCAATGAATACATACCTGAGGTAGGTGAGATAGGTAGTGTTTTTGTCCGATCATGGCTCGCAGTTCACTAGTAATTTATGGTATAAATACCCTTAGAGACTTAAACATTACAAAACTATTCATAGTTCTGTTTGGCATCCAGCCTCAAATCCAGTTTGAAAGGGCTAATAAGGGAAATTACTAAAATATGCAGGATATACTGCCATGAGAAACATTACTAAATGGCCATTAGTACTAAATTTCATTGAAAAGTGTTTAAATCATTCCGTGCATGAGGACCACGGAAGAAATCCCGTTTGAACTAATGTTTGGTAGGAAAGATAGGAATTTTTTTACAGGATATGGTTCAATTTCCCAAAGAGAAAAGAATGTTAGCTGATTATCCAGGTAAAAATAAGATTAGTCAAAGATAGACTAGTTTCAAAAGGGGAAAAAAGGAAAAGAAAATTTGATAATAAGGTCAAAACCAATTAGATTTAGTATAGGAGATGAAGTTCTAGTAAAAACACATTATCTGTCTGACAAACTTGACAAGAATAATTAAGAAGTTCTTTCTGCTTTATGAGGGGCCCGTATAGGGTGTCAGAAATAAAATTGGAAAACGCATATGTTCTGGTCAACGAAGATGGTGGTGTGATAGGAACATTTAATGTAACACAATTAAAAAAAGTTTTATCGAAATTTGGTTTAGTTCAAACAAAGATGGAGGGTTAAAACAAAATGGGTTTCGTGATTTTTACTATTCCTTTGTAGCTTTTTCCCTTCGAAAGATAAAAAAGTCTTAACAAAACAGAATAAAATGGCATGGCTGGATTTTGTACGATTTGACGGCCATAAGACAAATAAATGTCAAAAACCACATATCCACACACAGTTAGGTTTCTGGGTGGTTAAACACAAAAAACATACTTGAAATATGATTTCAAGACAACAGTACAAGGTACACAATCACACACAGTTTATTGTTTCTGGGTGGTTAACACAAAAAAACATACTCATCTAAGACGATTGAAGTCAACTTACAGTACAAGATACATAATCACACACAGTTTATTGTTTCTGGGTTTGTAAATAGTTAAAAGTGTAAGATTCATAACAAATTATTGAATAATGGTTGGATTGAATAGGAGAATGACATTCAAGTAAGGAAACGCAGTTTATTTAAATTGAAACTACAGTAAATTCTAAAGAAATAAAAAGAAGAAGAGAAAAGTAAAAAAGCACAAAAAGACTAATTAAAATATTCATTATTGAAATAATGTATTGTTTTTCTGATGAGTTAGTTTATTTTGTTGTACGATAAAATAATAATAATAATGAAGTAACATGGGGGGGATACTGAGATGATAATAATAATAAAGCAAACTGGGGGGGTATACTGGTATAAAAGTAATTATTCTTAAAGTAAAATGTTAGAGGTAGGTCAAGTAGGCCTGTTTAATAGTATAGTATATAATATGATAATGATAGATAGAGGGGTAGTGTAAAATACACTGAACAAAGGCTAAAGGTGAAGGATATATTGTGAATGGAGTGGATAAATAATAGTAGAGAATAGGAGTGGAAATTGAGAGGTTGGGAACAATTTAAAAGTGGAAATGGAAAGTAGGAGTTACAGGATAATGTATGAAATAGAATTGAGCCAATAAAATAAATTCAAAAGTCAGTACTAAATTAATTAATTCAGAGGGGGGATGAATAAAAAGGAAATATATTAGGCTAGTAAATATTTGGTTTAATAATCATTTAATCAACTTATAATAATGAAGTGCAATGAACACTTTAAAAGGGATTTTACTGTGCGAAATGGGTATTTTATGGTATGAGGAAGTTAGGAGAATATTGTATTAAATGAATACAAATAAATGAGTGAGAAGAAAAGAATTCAGCTAATATAAAAAAAATAAAACTCAAAACAAAGGGACAAAATTGTTATTATTATGACTTGGGGGGGTTTCAAAGGAATTTCATTAGTTAAAAAATTGGTAATTAATTAATAAAAGGTGATAACTATTAGATTAGTTGCGTTTGAAGTAAAATAGTACAACAAATAGGTAACAAGGAGGGTAAAATAAAAATAAACTACAAAATAGGACAGGTTATAAATTATTATAACCTCGAATTAAAATAAACAAAACAAAAAATATTTAAATTATGCAAGATTATTACAAAGGATAAATAATTAAATAAATTTTTACCATTTATTGTGTATAATTTCTAAAAAAAAAAGGAGAAACAAATTTTATAAACTGTGTGGAGAGGATTGTTAGTTAATTATGAATGAATTTGTAAGATGAAAAAATGCTGAGAATGAATTTTTTATTTAGTAACAATATTAGTAGTAATAATTTATTTTGAAAAAAATAATGGTTCATATTTATGTTATGTTGATTGTTTTTGACTTAGTTGTAAGAATGTTTAATAAATAATGTAGGTACTATTTGTGAAAAACTTTAATTTTAAATATTAGGAAATGTTTAGTGTAAGATGTGAAAGTGAGTGCGCGAATATCACAGGCAAATCACAACAAATTAAATCACCAAAGCTACTGGACTAGGACACTTTTAAAGTCATTGGTGTGTTTTTCATGAATCTACCACAAGTATGGACACTTTGAAGTCATGGTGTGCTTTTCTTTATGTTCTGAAAATAAGTCTAAGGACACATAAGTTTGAAGAAGTTTCTGTCAGTGAAGATGAGAATAGTGTTTAAAATGGAAACATTTTAAAAGCATTGGATGTGAGAAAAGTCAAAAAACGTTTGGATCCAATTCACTGCAATAAATACAATTCACTTTGGGAAACAAGTGATGAAATAAAAACTGTTCTCACAGAAGGAAATAGAAATGTGGAAAGGCAAGAACTTTTAATCAAAATTCAACTTCCAAAGGTGATGTTAAATGAAGTAAATGTGGAAAGGCAAGAACTTTTAATCAAATTCAACTTCCAAAGGTGATGTTAAATGAAGTAAATATGGAAGGCAAGAAGAACTTTTTAATCAAATTCAACTTCCAAAGGTGATGTTAAATGAAGTCAGACAGATAAAGCGCTGGGCCAATAAGTATAGAAGCTGTGATAACTCACCATGACTGTAAAGTCTATGGAATTAAGAAAGTAAACTGTGATAACTTAGCCTGTAGGACAATAGCAAAACTTAAACTTCACAAAATTTTAACTTTAAAGTAAAAAATTTGTTCGTCAAGAAAGCATGAAGAAAAATTTGTAATATTAGATTTAATTAACAGTTGTTTGTTCTTTGTTCTTCAATTTATTTGTTTTGTTGTTCGGATTGTTTAATATGTATATCTTTGTTATTTTAAATCATTCACTGTTAAAAGTTTTAATGAGTAAAATTTTGTAATGAAAATTTTCAATTTTACCACAAAATTTGGGGGGTATCTGTAACGGGTATAGGCCTAGCCTGTAACCTAAATTCAACTTTTACAATTAATAATAAATTCGAGAATAATATAATACAATAAATAATATTTTTCTATTTAATAATAAATCTAAAATGAATAGGAATCCAAAACCGACAAATTTAATTGCTTAGTTAATGTTATCATTCTCATATTTGAGAATAATCAAATTTCAATTCATTATGAAGCTTAGTTGTGCATGGTGACATAGCCCGTCACTGACAGTTTTGTAACCTCAAACATAAATCTCGAATGGTTTAAGCGGCCATATTTAATAAAACTCGATAGTTCCTCATCAACATCAAAGAACAAAGCTAAACACGGCCAAAAACGCGTGCCACGATTGGCTAACGTAACGATTACTCTCATTGGAGGGTAGCGACCCCGCGGGAACGCAAAACTCGTTCTCTGCGCACCGAATTCGAGGTGGGTTGTTAGCCAGAAGTAAAAGCGGATCATTTTTCGACCAGAAAAACGGAAAATTTCCGTTTTGAAGGGTATCACTTTTTCCCTCTCTGCGCTACTGACGCGGAGTTTGGGAAAGAGAGAGAGTCTTCTTCCTCGACCTCTTGATGATATAGTACGTTGTGAAAAGTTTTCAAAAATTTTTCAATTATTAATCAGTCTTTTTTCAATGTGATCCAAATTTAAATTTTTTCAATTATCTGTGAGGACCGCCGTGTCGCCATCAATGGGATTTGGTGAATATGTTTAAGAGTATTTAAACCTTTTTGATCAACATTTTTTAACTAATCAGACTCTAAATTTTAACTGCTAGGGAGTAGGGGTATTTTCTAATTAATTATTTCAAGCTAATTGGATTTTGTGTTGTAGGATGTTATTTTAAGCATAGCCATAATTTCATTTCATCAAAATCATGTTTCATTAGTATTAGTTTTTATTCAAATAAATCTAAAATTTGTTTCTATCAAAATTTTATTTTCATTTTACCACACATAGCTGCCCTACGCCGCACCCATTGTAAAACGACCCTGTAAAGACCAAAGAGTCTAAAGCTAATATATTTTTCACAAAAAACCTATCTTTTTACTATTTATTTTTAATGTAACGTATCTGTTACAGACAAGACTTACATCATAGTAATTTATGAGCAATTTTGGCCTAGTGGATAAAAGAGATATGTTTATGAAAAGGATTAGATAAACTTATGTCTCACACCAATCTTTTCGGCATGTTCAAATAGGATCAATATTAAAAATGAATTGAAGTAGGTGTATGTTAGCTGACAATGATTAAAAATCATTATAAAATCATGTTCGATTGTTTAAAGTCAATAAATATCAACACATATTTTGTGGAGTTTATAACAGAAATATGGTTCTATAATTTTTAAATTACCCAATTAGCTTTCTAAAAGAAACACCAGATCTCTCTTCTACAGAACAGTAAACAAGAGAAGACGAAGTTATACAGTAATAGAAACGCGCTGATTTATGTTCCAATATAAACTAAAAATATTCAATTTTTCACTGTAAGTAAAATTACTAATAATAGTAACATTTTTATAAAAAATAAAAAGAGTCGATGCAGACAATAATCGTGCGTTCGAGCTTGAACTGCTAAATAGAGAGGGAGCATTGCTGGAGTAAACTACTTTAAACAATGTTCTAAGCAGCACATATATTAATTGAATAAGAGTATTAATAATAATCCATACAACTAACCAAAGAAATTGTTTTTTATTTATTAAAATATTCTTATATTAATAATTATGATTAACATCCGTTTATTTTCAGTTTAACCATTAAAGTTATCAATTATCTGATATGTAAAATCCATTTAAAAGCTTAAACCAGTATAAAAAAAAGAACTGAGACTTTCTTGAAAGTTGATGACTTTGCTGTCTTTTAAATCTTCAACATATGAAAACTATAACTCTGATACGTTAGTCTAACAATTAGAATAATTCAAAAGTTTTAGAAACAGCAACACAGTAATCTTATTTTAACTAAATTGTGAGATCTTTGTTTTTCATGCAGCCAGTGTTCTATTTTCCAAACCATAGTATATAGCGACACCTGCAGTAGTGCATTCTCTTCCTTTTCAAGACTTCCATTAATCCAAGCTAAAATGGAGTACATAGATTACTTTAGTTATACGTAGGAAGAAGTATTTTATGTATTATAACATCCAATACATCATTATAATGTTTAGAATGTTTTTTTACCCTTAGGACAAGAAGCTTATAAATTGCACTTAGTCCTGTAAGAACCTTTGCGCTGCTTCCGGAGTGACAGGATATTCAGGAT
Source organism: Homalodisca vitripennis (assembly GCF_021130785.1). Taxonomy (NCBI): domain Eukaryota; kingdom Metazoa; phylum Arthropoda; class Insecta; order Hemiptera; family Cicadellidae; genus Homalodisca; species Homalodisca vitripennis. Next base: position 10,092 of record NW_025779684.1, read on the forward strand.
AGGCAAAAAAAAAAAAAAAATTAAAAGTCTACAGTCAAACATTATTTCATATCGATAGAAACAACAAAGGTCTGATATTTTAATGTTTTTAATCATTAAATAGTATTACGAGTATGTGTCAGCATTTCCAAAGTCGTTCAACTTGCAGCACGTCAGGTAATCACCACATGTAGTACAATGTGATGATCAGAAGCTGGACGAGGACCAGGACTTACAAGGATGAGTTACTTCTATTATTGATTAACCACAATTTCTCCTAATAATGACTCTTGGTACCCCAAAGCAATTTACACTGTATTTTTAGTGACTAATAAAATTACAACACAAAACTCATGAAAAGTTTATATGATTCCAAAGTAAACAGAAGTTTCAAATATAATGTATTATTTTGTTTAATTTCCTTTTATTTTTCAAAGACTTTCTCTGATTTGCTTTATATAAAGCTACTAATTCTTGTGTTTGGGCTGTTTTAATTCCTCTCTGTACCCTAAGCGTGCAGGGAGAATTGGGTTGAATCACTTTCCAAATTCTGAGCGTCACACCAGTTTTTGAACTGCTTTCCATAGTTGATGACAAACATTTAATATTTTATGAGAATAATGTTCTGAACTTTTTTTTGTTTTAGGCTACATATTATGTTTAGTTTAAAATTAGTGTACGTTTACCGGAGTAACATTAGTAATACACAACTACACTACGTTTGATGTCTAAAACATTAATAATTTAAAATAACGGTTTCAAATAATTTTAAAGAGAGATATAGTTTACAATTCCTATCTACTTCCGTTAGTTACGTAAACATTCACCAGAGCACGCGTCGATAGTACAAGAGATAAGACATGGTAAATTAAAATTGTGCAGTAATAAAACATCTTACTTGGATTTAATTTCCATCTTCTAATAGTATTCTTGATATCAATAATAATAATTTAACTACTGTGTCGTGGTAAACTAGAACAAATAATTCGTATACAAATGCATATGATGAACTTCTAAATTGAAAGGACAAATCCCTCGTAAAGTACAGCAATATCAGAATGACTATTGTACACAACTGCTTTATGATGTTAAATTTCTTAACAGTATCAATAAATTTTAGAACTTTCCAGCGAGTTGTAGTTTTCATTCATTTATTATATATTATAAGTCGCCTTTTACTTGTTTTAGTCTGAGACTAACATTTTAATCACATTCAGGATATAAAGAACTTATTAATGGTCAGAACAAATGTTTATTATTTCTAAACCATTAAATACGTTTAATTCAGTTTGTTTTGTTAGTTTTAAGTACTTGAAGCAATTGAGTGGACAATAAAATGACCATTTTGACTATTGGTTTTTACAAAATTAAAGCATAAGAACTGCTCTGATTTCTTTGTTATCTAATAATTAAAACAATTCTAATCATGTTTTAAAAATTCCAATAGAACTTTTAAGCAAGGAACAATCGGTAAAATATAATATCCTTTTTACCAAGAAACTGATAAAATCATTTCTCTGGAATCTAATACATTGACACCTTACTGTAATAATTTTTCTAAAATTTTTTTCGGAATCTCTATTTCCAGAATCAAATAACTAAAATTTTATTTCATTGTACATTTATATATTCAACAGTACAGGAATTTTTGAATCATAAATTCCTATCTAATAATTTAAAAACGTTAAATAACCCACTTATTTGGGGTGAAAATTATCAGTGAAAGTACCTCTTAAGGCTCTCAATAGGATGGCGTCCTTTCTGCTTGTTATGGACGACCTGTTAAGGTCTGTGACAGTAGAGGTCATTTTGCACAGATATATGCAGATGAGATGACATGATAATTTTTGTGACTGGTAAATTTAAAATCACAGATCACGGAAGGAATTGACTAATGTAACCCTAAAGGGAGCAGTAAACTGGTTAGATAGAAATTGTATTTGTGTTAACCCGGCCCAGGCTGCACTGGTCACATTTGGAAGAGGGCATAATGGTGGGCCATCGGTCCTTTTTTTATCGAGGAAGCTCTATCAGCAAGTTGATAGTTTCTAATGTCAAGTTCCTAATGTTGTTCTTGACAGGTGGCAGAATTGGGGAACCAGGGGAATATAGTTACTAATATAGTGCAGGCTTTCCGATCGTACGGTCTTTTGGTCTTCTAGCTGAAGCTATTGCATTTGCTTTATATCTACGTGATTAGACCTAGACTAACGTTTTGAGGTTTTTGTTTTGTAGTTAAATACTGGGTCGGGTCGGCCTTGCATCCTAAGGATATCCTATCTTGGCAATAAGCTCCGAACTGATCCAGTTAATGTCTTAGATGGTCCTATAATTTTTGCACGTTTTGTGCATAATAATATTTAGTTTATGACTCGTTGGATGTTTTACCCACATCAGTAGGAAGTGCCTTCTCTAATCTTACGTTATAAATTAGTAGTAAAATTACAATGCTGATTCAGGTATATGGTGTATTACACATGATTACAGAACTTATATTTCAACGATTTTCCTTTGCCAAATCCTTCAGGATTCATGATGTTTTCAACGAAGGATATGTTCAAGGGGGTTTCACAGTATCAACGCCATACTCTGTGATCTCACATTTATTTGAAGAATAAAAATCTATAAGTAATAAAATTATATACGTTTAAAATTTTGGACATTATGCGTTGTAAGTTTTACAATTTTATTTACAATATCTTTATGAAAAGATGGTTTTAAAAGTTGATATCAAATTTAATTACATTCAAAAATATTAATAATAAATTTTAGTAAGTTATCCTTTGTGGTGTAACACTCAAATAAATATTCTTTGGAGATATCTATATATCTGAAAAATTCCTTTCTCGCTTTCTGATTTAAAGTATAAGAGTGGACAATAGCCGTTTATAACGAAGTTATTGCAACACTTTTGAGTTTTTAACATTTTATTATAAATTAAAAGCCCAAATGAATATTTACCAAAATTTAATATTTTGTCCAGCAAAGACAAATGTTTGTTTATGATTTAAAATAACCTTAGTTTTGTAAATGTACCTAAATTGTAATACCTGGATTTTTACTTTATTACTGCAAGCAATGAACGATTTCATCATGCCACCATTTTAGACAGTAAACATACTGTGTTGCTGATTGGGTTTCATAGATGTACCAATAAATGCTAGTATATGTATAATTCCACTGTATATTCTGTTCTATTATCCATATAGTGTATGTGCAGGCATCTCGCGTCTGCATGATAAAATGTCTTATTCTTTTATTTCTTACACAAAAATTAGAAAGAAAACAACATCCTATAATTAGTTCATCTAATCATATAATTATTTTTATAAATCGCACTCAACTTTAATAATAATTATTTATTTAGCTTACAATGCCACAACATGTAGGATAAAATCATTAACGACAATGTTTTAAATCATACTTTTTAGATATTTTACTTCATTTGTGAGTTTCCATTCTCGTAAGGTTTCGTAAGGAATTAATTACTAGCGTATGATGCTACGATTAAATAGGATTCTCTCACAATGCGCCTTTGTTACCTGAGAAGCTTACTTACTAATTATGTAATAACCTATCCGATGTCTCAAATGTACTGTGAGGTATTATATTTATTTGTGGGCCATTAATTGTATTAACTTATAAGAAATAATTACTATCGCATGATGATAAATCGATGTACATGATTATCTAAAGTTTGACTTTATTACCCATTGATACACTCGCCAATTATATACTCAATTGGAAATTTCTAACAAGTTAAACATAAGTATTTTATAAGTTATCAGAATGAGTAAATAGGTTTAACATGTCATTGCTGCTATTTATAAAGTAATATTTTGTACTTGCCATTACTATTTTCATCTTACTATGGTAAAATGACTTCATTTTTTATTGAAAGAACAAATACTTGAATACACTGCGTTCTTTAACACGGTAAGCAGCGAAATACTACATTGTTAAATTTAAAATTCATTTCATATTTAATTTATTAAATAATATACAAACTTCGTACCAATTTGTAAGGAATACTTTAAAATTTGCTCAACAGGGTTAGCGTGATTACTACACATCCAAATATCTTCAAGAGAGTTTGCATTTATAATATAAACTATTGTAGAATAATTAGTAATAGTATAACATATCATGCCGAACAGTGTCCCTGGATATTGCATCCAGACACTAATAATGTAGCACATACATCGGAAACGGGGAAAAGTTTTGTTAGAATCTTTAAAGTAAGGTTTTATTTGTCCGTTCGTGCCCCTAAAATATAGTAATCAGACAACCAAAGTTTAGTTTTATTAATAGTCATGACGTAACCAATATAAGGGACAGGTGAAACGTAAGCAGCAGTTTCAGTAAAATATTATTTTATATCCATGGAAACAACATGGCATTTATAATTTAATGTTTTTAAATGATTATAAGGTGTTAAGTCGTTTCAAATTTCCTTGAACTCACAGCTAGTCGTGGAAGTAGCACCAGGAACACGATGTGATGGCCAGAAGTAGGACCAGGATCAGGGCTTATAAGGATGAGTTACTTTAATTCGATACAAATCATAGTTTTACTCACTACTTCTCGTTACACAAAGCAGTTTACAATCTAGGTTTAGCCATTATTTAAAGCACAAAACACCAGAATAGTTTATATGTAGTGCTAGCAGAAGTACAAATTAAATATAGTTAATACTCTGCATTGTAACGTTTTGCATAAAAGATACTAATTCGTGTTTGGTGCTATGAATAATCCTTTTAGTACCCAAAGAGTACAGGGAGAATCAGTTTACAATATTTCGTACAGAATGGACACCAATCGATATTGGAAGTTTTGGCTTAATTTTATCACAAATATGTATATATTGTTATGAGATGCATTTTCTAATTTGCATTTTTAAGCAATCTTTCTAACGTTGCTAGTAAGCAAAAAATACGTAATGGGTTGAAATTAGTCGTTGATTTTTGTTTAAGACATAAAAATGATAATTATTTTTGGTTTAATTGATATATTTTAAAAATTAAAAACTATACCTAACAGTTGTGCCCTAAATTTGTTCTAGAAGATTTAAATCATTCTATTAGTTACAGAAATCCACGCCAAAGCTCTCTTTCACGATACAAGAGATAATAACGGTTTAATTTAAGTTATGCAATATTAGGTATGCATAATTAGATTCTAATAGTAAATTTAAGTATTAAAATTCCTCTTTTTATAAGATAATAATAAAAGATCTGTTTCATGACGAAATAAAATAAGATGTTTTGGAGAATAATGCGTCAGCTGAATATCTAAATCTAAGGGGCACCCTGCCGGATGTGAACAATTGCCTGAATAACCGAAGCACACATTTTCTTTAGCAATTTGTGTTATACAAAAGCATCAGGACATATTGAAATCCAAAAGTAAGAGCTCCCAGTGGTATACAAAATCATCTCCCGAACCCCAAAAAGTCCACATGAGCATGTCTCGTATCAAAACAATGCTGATAGTCTTCTTTGACGTTCGAGGAATCGTCCATTTTGAGGTTGTACCGCAAGGAAAAACGGACAACGCAGTCCTTTATCTGGAGGTGCTTGAGACTGAAACGCCGGATCGCCCGCGACCGGCCTGATATTAAAGTCATCTTCAAGTTCCACCACGAAAATGCCCCCAGCCTAACGGCATTCGTAGTTGCCAACTACCCCACCCAGAACAAGACCCCCGTGGTGCCCTAATCTACTTAAAGCCCTGACATAGCTCTGTGTGATTTTGTTTTTGTTCTACCTACTGAAGAAAGAGCTGATGGTAAAGCACTGGGATTCAGTGGGAAACATCCACGCTGAAGTTATAAGAGTACTGAGAGGCGTGCCAGTGGAGGAGTTCCAGGGTGATTCCAAGCGTGGCAGAATTGTCTACGCAGATATTGATGCAGGAAGAGACTATTTGAAGTATTTACACATTTTTATCAATCGGATGATTAAATAAATTTTTTTACAAATAATGCTCATTATTTTCATTATGCACCCTGTATCCTCATGTCTCATCAAGTGCATTACTAAGAGCACTACGATGTTGACTGACATGATCCAAAAGCATGTTGGAGCTACTGAGTCTTCAATACCGCAGATAAGATGGGAAGGGGTGATTCAATACGTATGTTGAGTTTAGCTCGAGTTCACCTTCTTCTTAGTGCAGCGTCTAAAATCTGATGATGTTGCAGACTTCTTAAATCTATAGTCTTGTTCGCCTGAAGTGATCCATAAATAGTTGGCGACTAAAACGAAAAAGGTTAAAACGAAACCCCCGCATTGTTTCGACACTTAATATTAAAAGCCTTCCTTCCTGAATCATCTATCCTTACTATAGCAGTGCTATGTGCAGGAGAATTGGATGCACGTAAGGTTCTGTTGTGTGCAAGACATTTGATTTCAGTAGCTGCACGTAAGAGGAAGGTGAACCGGTGGTATACTCAACACTCACTTAGTATTAATTAGCCCTTCCCAACAAAACTGCGCTACTGTGTTTGATATTAGTGCATGGCAATCTTTTGGATTTACTGAGCTTTAGCGAATGTTATTGGTTTTTATAAATAACTATGATAAAAACAACAAGCTGTGTACTATCATGTGAGATTTTAATTAAACTTATTCATAGTGTATAAAATAATTATAATATATTCAGGTATATGTTAAAAGTTACTGGCAATATATGAATCCATTGTACACTTACGTTGTAGTACCATAAATTGTATTAGAGTTTTGCTATAAAAAACCTTTGCATGAGGTTTCTACATAGACATAAATGAATTATGTGATGGTGCTCTCCAATCATAGAATTAGGCTGAGCGTCATAGAAGCGTACCACTTAGTAAACTCACACGATTTCTCTTTGGTCACCGTCGATGTAAAATTTTCTTTCATGTATGATTATCCGTCTACAGGATATCTCGTAAATGAATCAAGGTATATAGTTGACATTTGCCGTCAAAAACTCAGCGAAGCCTGTTACATAACATGTAACAACTGTGAAGAATATTATAAAAATATTTTTGCTAATTTTCATTTATTTAAGGAGTCTGATTTCGCTCTCCTAAATCTTTAAGGTACCAAGCAACAACAAATGAAGTCTATATAGTATATAGTGTCAATTTCCAATACATTATTGCGTTGGTAGTACTGAAATATTTAAAAAGTAAATAAGGAATATAAAAAAAATTAGGAATTTTAAATCTGATGCCATAACACTATGAACTCATCCAGTGTGGTATATAAACCGAGTTGCTGCGAAATTACAATGCTCATGTTGTGACATGGATGGTGCTGGGGATTATTCCCATGGACACCACAGAAGTTATAGCCGCGAGCCTTGGATGTTTTCTCGCCTTAGGCTGACAACAATAGAAACTCCCTAGAGCCAGGTCAGATGAGTAAATGGGACAATCAGGAAAAAGGTTTATTGTCAAACGTACAGGAGCTTGAAGAATACGCCCTAACATACAGAGAGACGGGTGGCGGGAAAGATCCTTCTAAATGTAACTCGTATTTTTCTGAATATCGCCTGCCTTAAAGTTAAGCTGAACTTTGAAACCTCCACATCTCGACTATGAATGGACAGCGCAGATCCAAGTGACCACAGACGTATCACAGGGGAATGAAGGTTAACACACACTCACAAATAAACTTTTTAATGTAGTAAAACTACACTGAAGGTGACTTAGGACTTCAACTGGAAACCATAAGACTACCAACTTTTCAGAGCTTGGATGTGTGTATATAATTTTCTCCCGCTGATACTGCTCCGTTTTTATCTTGGAAATTATATTGAGAATTACCTCCGTCAATGATTTTTTTTTTTCACAAAGCGTATTTCATGTCATGGTTGCTAATTAATAGTTACAATAGTGTTAAAAGCATTTATTTCATATGATATTGTATTGACTAATATTATTGACCAATAGAAAATACTAGATATATTTATATTTTTGTAATTAAGGAATATTTCTGCGAATATGATTCGTATATGAGCGAAAACCTGGCTAAAAGTGACATTCTAGAAAAAAACTGTTCTTAACGCAATCATCTTTTTAAGTTACAAAATCGTTTACTGATTACAATGCAAAGTCCTTATCTCAGTTTCGAAGAAGTGACGAAAAAAGCCATTAATTTAACGGTTTGGTGTTTAAAATTCAATGAATTACTCTATAGCAATAAGTGATGTCTAAGCTATAAATGTTTATAGCTATAATTAAAAAATGTTTTTATTTGAATAAACAAGTGTGAAATAAATGGACCCAAGATAAATATAGCTTTGGAATATGAATTAATTGTTATATATAGAGGATTTTGTAATAAATAAAGATAAGGTACTACGTAGTTATAAAACATTTTTAAAATTGTTCTATACGACATTCACTACTAATATATTCTTCCAAATTAATACTTGGCCAAGACACAATGTTGTGTACTATTTGTCAGATTAAAACGTTATTTGAATTAATGTTAGTTACATTTCAGAATAGGGCAGGTTGGTAACGTTCATTGACCAAGGTTATAGAGTAAAACATAACAAGTAGTATACAGGTGTATTTTATAAATATTAATTTATAGCTTTAAAGTTTCGTAGGTCATACTTTAAATAATAAAAAAAAACTAGAATGTTTGACAATATCGGTAACAAATAGTTGGCTGAAAATGGCCAATTTAGTTTTTTCCACATCGTTTGCTGACGGTGATGATATCACATCGCTTACGTGTCTGACGTTTCTAAATAATGTTTTAAACATAACAGTTATTTTTGATAAACTTATAGCTAAATATTTGTTTTTCTCATTTCTACTTCTTTTATTATATTTTATTTCAGACCACTTTATAACTATAAACATACTGCATAGTGCGGGCTGTAATTATAACCCGCACTGAACATAGTTTTGGCTGGTGATCAATTTCATTTTTGAAGGAAAGATTTCATCAATTTTACAGAACTCAAGGCTGTTTGCTTATACTCGTAAATGCTTGGGTTAATAAGTAACTAAACATAATTCCACGGTTATATCTACAATCATAAAAACACGTCAATTTCGTGGGGTAACATTAGGACACTTAATAAATGAATCCAGCTTATATGTTCCCCACAGTAGTTCACATATAAATTACTAATATCCATGGAAACAACAGATTAAATGTTCGGAATATTTCTGTGTTTTTAACAGTTCTATATTATATGCAAAATTCAATGTAATTGCAGCACCTCGGAGAACCAACGAACAAAGAACACGAAGTGTGGCTCAGAGAGAGTACTAAGACCAGGACTTACAGTGAGTATTTGTATTGTTTACAGGTCATAGTTTCTGCTCTCACTATCTATTGGTATCTTAATTACGTAGTTTACATCCTGGTATTATAGACAATTGTCACAGCATGATACACTAGACCACTCCATATACTATTGGTTACAAATACATAATAACATGTAACAATATATTACAAAAATAGTAACGTGATTAAAATTAAACAGAATTTTGTTCGTTGATCTTTTAAATATTTTCACATCTTGTATAGGGATGATTACTATGCAAAATAAACCCCACTGGTATTTTCTCCGTAAAAGCTATGGCTGTATTTGATTCTTCTGTAGCTAAAGCGTCCATGCAGAATTTAAAAATGCCTAATATTTCCCAGGATATTGAAGGATCTCAAGGATTTTGGTTCTGATTTAAATAGAATCATATCATTTTGTAAGAAAAACCATTTTGTTGATTATGTCTCACAATTATCTTCCTGGTATTCAGTAATAGCATAAACATTAAGAATGAGTTCAAAGTAGTGTGTAATAACTGACTAGTAGTAACCATGCCTACCTAAATTCTGTTTCAAAGCTTACATGTAATAATTAATTTATATAATAATTGCCAATTGCGCAGTGTCATGTGTACAACGGTTATTGCAAGATAATTTGACTTATCGGTCATGCAACGTCGAGCGTGGTTGCCACTGGGATGGGTGACCGCTGGGCGGTCTTGTCCTTGCAAGCAGTCCCCCTGCCCGTCCATTGTTGGTGGTTCGGAAGTCACCTCTAAACCGTTGGTCCGCAGATAAAGTATCAAAGAATGCTTCTTAGCCCTAACATCGCCTGGTAAAAGAAGAAATATTTACTTTACTTTAACTTTACATGTGAACAGTTTAGCAAACACACATTATTGCAAACAACTACTGGTTGGCTCACACTATTTTCGCATAGTAACAATAATCTTAACCTAATCTGAAGTATAATCATTCTTAAAAAACCTCCTACATTATTATTGGAATTTAAATAAGTGTATGAAGAAAACCTATAATTTGCTGCAGAATGTTTCTTTTTTTTATTTGTTTAATAGATTTCTAGTTCAGATTTAGATACAAGGGTGTTTACTTGAATTTGTAGGTACAAAACACCAATACCGTAAATTAATAGATTACAGATACTTTTAAACTGAAGTCTACTAAAACGATCTGTTTCTATTCACTATTTCATCACACAAAAACTTAAATAACGGTATTAAATATACGTGTTACGACAACTCTTCTATACTAAAGGTATTTCTTATCTAAACGATGAGAAAGTCAAAACAGATTTGATTATGTTGTATAATTACAGGACCTAACAAACATTGCAAGAGATATTTAATTTTCCAAGAAACTGGTGTTTAGTTACTCTGATGATGTTTACTGATTCATTTACTCTGAAGAGTTAAAGAATTCCTGTTGTATATTCATTCTGTACATTCTCCAACATTTTATGTTTAGTACCTATAAATAATTATAATTCAATGGACATGAACTTTTCAGGTTATTCTTAAGTATAATTTTATTTTACACAATTTAGAGTTTACAATTTAAAACCATTTTCTGTAAAAGTTTAAGAGAGCCAAAGATTATATACACTTAAATTTAGTAACATTTACTTCATTATATACAGGGATTGTGATAGTATTCATTCATGATTGGTGGTTTATTTTAGTAAATTTGTCTCTTAATATGAGTATGACTTACTTTGCTGAACATATCATATCGTTATATAGATAGGCTTTATTTGTAATAAACAAGACTAATGTTGTAATATTTAACTGTATTGCCTAATTATTGGTGTGGTTTTTTTTTAATGTAAATTTACTGTTTTGAGTTACGCAACATAACACAAATGTAAGTAAGTACGGATTTATAGCGTTCAAGTAACTACAAAAACACAAATAAGTTGGAATAAAATTGATGTACTTTTTGTACTTGATTTTCAATAATCGTATGACAGTATTGTGTTTGTTTTATTTAGATAGTGGGGAGAATACTTAGTAATTTTATTAGATATAAGGCTTAGTAATAAGATTGAGTTCGATAGTTTTAAGAAATTTCCAAATAACACCACTAATGCCAATTTAAAAAATCTTATTTATAAAATGTTCGTCATCATTAACAGTTCCGTAATAATATTAGAACTAATCTTATAAGTAATTTTTTAATCATATTAGGTTCTATGATATTGCAGAATTTTTGTTATTGTACTTTTATTATCCAAATTGAAAATAATATATTTTGTGAACTTATGTGGGTGACCGTTATTATACAAATATATTTTATTTTATATATGAAGATTTAATATATTTTGGTCCATTGTTTTTAAGATAAAAAAATTATTTAACTAAACTTCGAGTAATAAAAATATAGTCATATACAAATTAATGAAATATAATATAAATGTTTAGATTTATTACTTATTATGTTTAGTAAATCAAAATGAGTAAATTTTTTAACTTTCAGCGTAGTAGTTATATAAACTCTGTGTTTTCCTACAAATAGTACATTTAAGAAACAATAGAATTGAAACTGTTTTCTTACAATCGCTTCAAAGATTCAAGTACATCGAGTGACGCCGGCCTTGGATTTACATCTATTTAATGTTCCTTCATGGTAATTATGTCGAAAAGTAAAATATTATTCAACAAAACTGCGGTTGTGTGAAAATATTTAAAGTATGTTTCCAGTTTCTTTTATATCCTAAAGGATTTTTTTTTAATGGTTCTTGGTCGTCAACCTATTCTGAATGGTTGAGTTATAGTAGTTACTACACGTATAAAGCACATTGGAATATGTCTACTATAATCTGCTCATAAAAATGTATTGCTTAATATTATTACTAAGTGATTGGTATTGTTTAGCTATTATCTTCTTATTTCAAATCTTTAGTTCAGTCTCATAAGGGTACACATAAAAAATAACGTCTCGAAAACATGTTGCAAGACTTTTAGGAAGCTAGGAAGTAAAAAAAACAGTCGTTAACTCGTTTAATTAGTAAATCTATTACAGAAAAATATTTTGATAATCATCGTTTTAATGTTCGGGACAGGACAGGGAACAGGCTAAAACTAGGGTATAAAACTTTTAGACTCTGTATCTTTGAAAAAAAACTCCAATAAATTAGCGTTCTCCTTAAATACTGTGCATATCTGTAAATAATCGGGTAAGATTCCTTTTATCTATATCTTTATACAAAGTCAAACAAAGAAAAAATATTTCAAATTCCACCTGTATCTTTTGAACAGTACAAAACTGTGTTCCATTTTTTTTAAGTAAAGTCTTTTCTTGGTTACTTCTAAGCCGTTTTCCTATCACGCCCGGGTACTTTTCAGGCACAGTAGTTTTATCGAATGAATTACCTTGCTATTAGAAATAGGTCCCGTTATGAGCGGTTTTCCGTATTTGGACGATTATTCAACATTACTTGTGTTGTCACTCCCAGTTAGTCTGAGTCTTAACTAGCAGGATTTTGAAGAAGCTCTGCGTACACATCGGAATCATTTTCTTCACTTTCCTATTATAACGTATGACTATGCGAAACCCAGTGTCGGTCAAAATGCTTTGCTGAACTGTTAAAAAATTCCTGCAGATAATTTAATTCTTAAAGAAAAGGGAAACTGTGCCAGCCTACGGGAGTTCTATAATTACAATCAGCCAAATCCCACGAGTGGTCATACAGCGTCATAGGAACACTTATTTTATATTAAGAAATATTGTTTAGTGCAAAGTTAAGGTCTATATGGATAGCTAGTTTTTTGTGTTGCTATGAATATCTAAGCCATATGTTTAGTGTCAGTTTGTTTATTTATTCTACGTTTTTCTCGTTTCCATCATGGGTAGCCAAATCCCATGAAAGTTACATACTTCAACATTAAACTTATAATGGCTTATATAGAAATGAAGTTTCTTTTAACATTGCAATTCTTACACTCGGGTGACACAATGCGGCAGACAGAAATGAAATGTTTCCATCTCCTCAATCTTTGTTGGCTTTGCTATCACTCAGCCAACAAACATTGTGGCTGACTTGGTGTTTATTATAAATTATTATCTGTGGCCATCATTTTAAATAGCATTCAATTTATTACTCTTTGTATTTAAAGCATACATATTATCAGCTTGTGGTCAATAGCCGGCGTCCAGTTAATTTGATTCAGTTCATCCAGAATAAATACCGCCCACCTGCAACGTTCTCCCCTAGGGGAATTATGCAAATGTCCGGTATCACTCAGTGGAGAAAGGGGTGGTCCTTGACAGCACGCCGTAAGGGTATAGGGTAACCTACGATTAGTACTTCTTCTTCTTTAAGGTTGCTCGGTGAGGGAAAGGGCGCCACCTTGTTGTAGGACAGGTGACAGGCAGGGCTCCAACAAGGAACAGTACCCCTGCTCTAAGGAAAGTACCAATCAGGCTCCCTACTACCATACACTAAAGCTATTGTTTGTAAACCAGGGCTTTGGACTACACAGATAGTTGTATTGAAATATTCTGAATACAATGTTAAAGATAGACCCCTAATGCCTATGCGATGTTATCTCAACCTAGTTACTAGGACTGAACAAAAGAAACAAACACTGAAATTTTTGCAATCAAAACTAATTATTTAATGTGTAGAAATTGTATAACATTATCACGAGTAATCTAGCCTTACAGTAAGTAAATGATTTTAGACATTAAAATAATTAACAACAAATATGTCTAAGATACAATGTTACCACTTACTAGAGAAAATTACAAATATGGCTAAATGAACTCTATTTATGGTAGGGAGCGTTCCACTTCTTCAAAACAACATGCAATATACAATAAATGGCCTAGACATATAAATAATAGACGACACAAGTAAATACACTAAAGAAAACATTATAATGCACTAAGATGTGCAATTAACGTCTGGAGGGTAGCGATGAATCAAATTTTAATAAGGGCTCCTTCCACAATACAAAGGCTGCTGGGACCATAATTAGACAATCAGCTCCGCCTCCGATTCA
>NW_025779685.1:0-56675 GCF_021130785.1 Homalodisca vitripennis
AAAATTTTTTTTTAATTAATTTTTTAGCAAAAGAGACTCATGTTCAAATGAAATAAGTTTGCTTCTCGACCTGGGCAACAATGTGGTATACCTTTGAGCAGAGATTTACGGGACACCTTGTATATTGCATACGTATTCCTATCTACAAATATATTTTATTTTATCAGTTTACTTTTTAAAATTTAAAAGATAAGTAATAAAATATTTTCAGCTTTTGAAGAGTAAACTGAAACATAATTTAAAAGCCTTTAATCGTTTGGATGCGTTTAATTTATATGTTTAGAATTCCATAATTACACGACGAAAAATAAGGTCGTAACATGGCATGAAGTTTAACATTGGTTTTATTAGCCTAAATCAAGTTAGTTAGTTTCCAGTACATCCATCTATAACAATATAATTATCGTGTCGTGTCATAATTAATGTAGTGTGCTGAAAATACTTTCTCTCACAAAATTTATTAGGATATTTTGTGTAATTTATAATGAAACTCGATGAATATATCGAATATATAATGAGAAATCGATTATATAATTTAAATTATTCCTAGTCTAGTCTGTTTCGTTGTTAACATACATTTTCAGCTAAGATATTAGAAATTACTAACTTTTGTGTGCGCTTCACGAAAAGTCTGTTGTACTGATTTTAGTTATATTAGTCAGACAAATATCTTATTCAAAGCAGTTCCTGAATTTAGAGCCTTAGATTCAGATTCATATGTATCTAAGTTGTTTATCTGGTATATACTAGTTGAGTAGTGTACAACAGACTATGAATTTATATACTTACAGAGTACTAGATACGTATTTGAATATAAAAATGCTTTTTGGTAACTGCTCTAAATAGAGACATCGAAAACACAGTCAGAGTAAGCTTCCGCAGAAGTTAAACTGAAACAGCCCCTCTCAAAGACGCTGTTTGTCAGTAGTTTCTTTATGAATAGACGCACGGAATCTTAAAGTTTTTTAAAGCATTTTTCCTAACTATTTACAACATTTCTTATCAATTTAAAATTATAGCATCCACTAAATATCTCTAACCTCAGAATTGGTTAACCTTTCAAAACAATGTAAATATTTTCTGGACGATACTCTCGTATAACACATTGTAATTTTCTTATCAGGCAATATGTTCATAGTTACTTTTGTAAATTAAATATATTTTCCTTGTTAATGGTAGTAGATTTTGTATACAGTATACAATTGTATGAAATAAAATTTCGTATACAGTTGAAACTAGTTTCATAAGGCTTTTGCTTAGATACTAACTAACGTTCCAGAAAATATGGACTAATATAAATTAGGTGATTTATCTAATTTACTTAATTTTATGTTTTTTTTTCATGTAAATATTATTTTTAGGGAAGAATTTATTGAATTTTATGCTGAATGCCTAAATGTAACATTCATTTTGTAGACATCAAAGACAAAAACTATTTTCAAACATATTCATTTATCTGTCGTTTATTCTGTATTTTATCACGGTATTGCATTTTTTATTTAATGAAAACACTGAACAAATATATATATATATATAATACGTTTTACTGTTATGGTTGTTTTGAAGTTAAGCTTCTTTGGAATTCATCATTTTGTTTGAGTAAGATCGCTGTCTTACCATGGACTTTTTTCCCGACCCTGAGATAATGATAACTTCCCAATCAAAACATATGTAACGCAATCAAAAACACAAAATTTGTAAATTTTTTTGTTTAATCCATATGAAGGAAAGGAAAGATTTATCCGCCCGAAGAGGCTAGTGAGGTTCCATGAGATGACCTAGTTTAAGTATGGGATACAGTAGTGTGAATGTCACTGAGTTCTGAGGGTATTGCTGCAATAATTAGGATTAGGATTTCTTTAAGGATTGCTTCCTTAAAACCTCCCCTTCTTTAAACCTGTGGTTACAAGGAGATTCATTTTTTTAAATGGTACAACATATTATAAAGTGTTACATTTTATGGTTACAGAAGGAAGTTTTGCTGTGTAAGATTTTGTTTCTTTGTTGTTGTTAATCGGTGTACTTCGCTTCTTAAAGTTCCTCATAATCTTACCATTACCAAAACTCACAAGAAATCCTTGTAAAAATGTAACCCTTACCAACCTAATAATATGAAATCATAAAAATGCTCTCGCTCTACTCCCGGTTGTTTGATCTATATGTGGTCGCATCTTTTTTGTTGTATATATAGATAGTAATTGGAAAGTAAATTCATGTAATGAAAAGCTGTTGTTTAGGCTTAAAATATCTTCATAAAAAAAACGATAAATATTTACTCTTTGGAATGTATCAATGTTTTTTTTACGTTAAGGAGCTTTAATGGGTAAACCAGTTACCACTAAAACGTGTCCACAGGCAAGTTATAGCAAACAGTTTGAATCGTTTTAATTAAAAAGCTGTTGTTTAGGCTTAAAATATCTTCATAAAAACGATAAATATTTACTCTTTGGAATGTACTAATGTTTTTTTACGTTAAGGAGCTTTAATGGGTAAACCAGTTACCACTAAAACGTTTCCACAGGCAAGTTATAGCAACAGTTTTCAATCGTTTTTAATTAAAAAGATACAAATGTTGCAAAAGCCTGTAACTATTTGAAATAAAAATAGGCAGAAGTAATTAAAGATTAATTAATAGAGTGTTAAACATGTTTTAATTAGTTTACAGAAACAAATATTTTTTGGTCTTATCTTGTCAGTTACGCGAACTTAACAAATTATAAAATTAGCTCCATAGATCTTCCAAACACATTTTATTTTGCTTATTTAAACATATGTTTGCAGAAAAGAACAAAATACAAATTAAGTAAATGGTAGAAAATAAGTAAGGGTTTAGTAGTGTAATGGTCAGCATTCTCGTCCGGCAAGTGAGATATCCGGTTATCAGTTTTGGCTGAGCAAGTAATTTTGGTTGATAAATCTAACTTGAAATAAAATAAGGAAATTGCAACGTATAAACATTCATGATATATATATATATATATATATATATATATATATATATATATATATATATATTTATTAATTTCATGAAATTATTTATACAAAAGCGTGTCATAGACAAAGTTGTTCCAAAACCCATTAAGAGTGTAATTAAACCTTAGGATGACATGATCTCGACGACCTCCAAGGAATAACCATTTCCTTTATGTCAGTGAATGTCGTGTTTCTGTTTACTGCTGCTATGAAGGAAGATGTAATTTCCTCTCAGCAGGTCACCAGCTGTACAAAGTCATAATATATTTCTTCGTTGTTAATTTGCTCAACAGACATTAATTATTCATTTGAAATATTACGAAACTATGTAAATCTTTTATGGATAGCTCAATCTTTTTATTACAAAGCCATTATCAACTTAAAAATCTATTTTTATTGTAAACATAATACTTTATATTTTGGATTATTAGTACTTAATTACAAAGTACAATTATTTTTATATCTAAAAATAATAAAAACAATACTTAATAGTATGTAATTTACTCCTTAGTTTTACACTGCTCAAAGTTACAGTAATCACTTTTGTATATTTCACTGGTATATTAGTCACTGTTGCACCAAAGAGAAGCTTCAATGTTGCATTATAATGTTCATTGAATATAATCATATCAGTTCCATTCATTATAGCAGATAACCCGTTTGTGGATTTTGCAGTAATTAAATCAGAGCTTCAGATGTATATATATATATATATATATATATATATATATATATATATATATATATATATATAATATATATGAAGAGGCGTGTTTGCTGTGGAAATATTACACATAAATATGAGAAATAGTTTTCTTTAAAAATGTATGAATTCATTTAGGCTTTCTCACTATTTTTAAGTGATAGGTACACTGTGTTTTAGGAGAGATTTGTAAGCAAACATAGATATTTTTCTTAAAACTCACCGTCATAGAGCCTAGAATTTCTGTAATAATTTTGATTCACAGGAAAACGTATTATTAGTTTAACTGAAAGAAAGTTTGAAGAATAAAAAAACTTTATTAATATATTTCATTAGAGTTCAAATAAAACATAACATATTTGAAATAAATTGAAATTAATATATATTTTAAAATATCCAGTATTAGTAAAATTAAACCAGTATTGGCTGCAGAATAATTACCTAAAAGTCAACATGCTTCATTTGAATGGATCTCAATGTTTCTATCAATGATAACCCTGTCTTTTGCCCTTCTGTACATGTCTAGGTATCTCTTAATGCCTTCCAGCGTGTTGAGGTATCGACAAAGAATTACAAGGTCATGGAAGAAAGAATTACAATTTTTATCACAATCCTATTAACACTTCAAATATTACAGGGTATTTTATCCTTATACATAGCTTTTATTGATTATGAATACTGAATTTAGCTCCACTTCACACTCCTCACAGTTCATCGTCTGAAATTGGAGAGTCTCAAAATCTGCCTATTGTACCCAGCAGCCTCTCAGTGTATAAAACTTATCTCTTCGTAAGAACCTGGGATTCCAGATACCGGGAATCAGGTCTGTGGCGGTGTAAAATTTGAGACGAAGCACTGGTCAGAGGGTGAAGTGCAGTTAAATTCAACATCCGCGTTGAATAAACCTCCCACCAAACCTTTTTATTTTGTTAAAATTAATTTCATAAATAGAATTTTTAGATTATTATTATTTTTAATAGAATACACAATGCAGTACGGTATTGTATATAAAAGTTACATAATGTTTATATCAATCGTATTTTTACATGCCTCACAAATGTACCAGGAGTACAGAGAAGGAACTAAAAACCCACAAGGTTCTACTGAAAAGCTTTACATATGAGCGTACATAAAAGTAAATTCTCTGCAAACAACAAATTATCAAAGTTAAGCTTTGAAATGTATTTGGAATGTAAAATATAGTCTATTTTTCCTCAATCAAATTAACGATGAAGGGGTAACGTAGAATAATCATATAAATACGGTATTTACGACTGTTCAAAAATGTAATTAGTGTTGGAGAGCCACGGAGAACACATTATACTGTGTCCGTCTGGAGTATATGAGACCACATTCAGGAAATTATATATCTTTTATAAAAAAGGCTATTAATTGCTTAAGAAAAATCTTAAAAAAGAATGAATTTTCCTAAATGACATTAATTGAAAATATTGATAAAGTAATACATGACTAATAACACGGTTCTATCCGAATATATAATTCAAGTACATTCCGTAAATTTTCAAGATTTTACTTTCAGCTGTTATATGATAAAAATTCAAAATTATCTGATATTTGAAATTTAAATACCTAAGTTTCACTTCCAGTGATAAAAGTTAATTCATTTCTTCTGTATTTCTATCTTCAATAGATATGAATTTGACATAAAATATTTTCCAAACTTAAATTTGCGTCTTTAACTTAACTCTACCAAGTAGAGTAATGGTAAATATTCAAGATAAGTTAATTTATTACCTTATAAATAGAGAATAATTTAATTGGAAGAAGATGTTAAGAACATAGAAAAAACATTGAAATATTAAAATAAGTTAAGTATAATGTATTGTTAATCTGCACTTCCAGCATGACTCACGGTGGGACATGAAACAGCTTAGTAGTTTATATTTTGTACATGTTAGGCAAATCAACTTGTGAGAAGGAAACAGGATTTTTTCCGAACATTTGTCATCGTTCAGTGAAACAAGAAATCAGTAACACTACGTTTGGAGATCTGCAATCTGATCGCTTCTTCAGGTAAAGAACTAATCTCATACGTAAATTAGAAAACTAGGTTAAAATAAACAAATCATACCAAAGCGTAGGGGCACGCCTAAGTCAGGAATCCCAAGCACCATGTTGATTCCTGTATTCTGTAGTTCAGTTTTAATGATTAGTGTTGAGTATAGTTTTTTATTAAGTGCATGTTATAACTTTAGAGTTAGTGAAGTTGACAAACAACATGGTGGTTGTGATTCTTGACTTAAGCGTTCCACAACGCTTTGGTATGATTTGTTTATTTTAACCTAGTTTGTAATTATGTATTAGGTTAGTTCTTTACCTGAAGAAGAGATCAGATTGCAGATCTCGAAACGTAGTGTTACTGATTTCTTGTTTCACTGAACGAAGGCAAATGTCCGGAAAAATGCTGTTCCTTCATAATCCTTCTATCGTCAAAAATAACCTTCAAACAATGAAATTGTGTATCGCAAACTTCCATCGAAAACGTTTTGGTATAAAGAAGTTGCTTGTCTCAGGGGAACAAACTGTGTAACAAGATGAATGTCCTTAATCAAGGCTTGGCTGTTGCCTTATGACTTCCGGTGCCTTTTAACGAACGAAAGTTCTTCTAGTGAACCAGCGTTTCCAGGCCATTTCTGTTTAGGTAATTAATTTACCTTAGATTAATTTATTAAATAAAATATTTAGAGTTTGTTAGTTAAAATTGATTTTTAACTATAGTTGAGATTCGTGGAATAAGATAATTTAATTAGAAATGTCTTACTTGATTACTATATTTTAGCAGCTAAATAGGATATGGGATACAAGCTAAATTATATTATAATAAAATTGTAATTAAATTAGATATTATTATCAGAATATGATAATCTAATATTATTGATTTGATATTTATAAGATATTATAACATTATTGATGAATGTTATTTCTTGATTAAAGTAATACCTTCGTAGACGAAGCTTAACGAAGGATATCTTAGTTTACCAGGTGAAGTTAGGGCTAAGGCAAGTCTCTAATAATTAAGATTTGAGAGTTTGACAATCGATTGCTATAAAAGTATTGGCTAAATTTGGATAACTCATCTTGACATTAGCATTACTTTGTATATTTTTAGATGTTTTATTATTTTTCTGTACAATTGGGATTATTAACTGTAAATCGGTCGATAAAGTAGGTTGTATCATAAGTAAAAAAACAAAACCTGCAAAATAACATTTTTTTAGACAGTACAGCTCAATCTTGGAAACAGAAAATAAACATAATTTTTCTTCTTTTGTGTTTAACTGATATCGTTATGTAAATATTATTTTATATTCTATACCTTTGTAAGAATTATAGTTAATTTTAAAGTGTGTTTCAAATATATAAATGGCAAAATAGAAAGAAATTCGATTACTAAATTTTTTAACACCTTTTTTAATTTCCAATCAAAAGCCTCATAAATTAAATTATTATAAATTAAAGCCTTAAATTGTAAAGTCTACTAAGTTTTTAGATACACAGTCCAACTGCAACTGAGATAATTTTAAGAATCTTTATCAGGCAAAAACTGAAACTTACACAATTAATAAAAAATGATAATTCTGATCAAAAAATTTTACTCCATTGGTAAAAAAATAATTTTCAGTTTTATAAAGGTGTTCGTTATTTTCTGTCAAACTCTTCGTTACTCTAATGCATTGGTTTGTTTTGAGTTATTTTCAAAAGTCCTTCTACTATATACATACACATATATAAATCAAAGGAATTACAAGATATCAACTGCTTTCAGTAACCTTCTAACTTTAGCTTATTAAATAATGTGCGTGTTCATTACTATGACGTAATTTGGCACTGCACAAACAAGGGACGTTTTTTTGATTGTCACTACTTGTTCCTTCTTATTGTGTGGATAGGTATAAACCTGTGCATAAAGCTTTTAGTAAACATGTAGGCTTAAAATCACAGCGTATTCGGTAAAATAAGCAAAAAACCAGTCTAAAGAGTAACCGTTTATAAAATTGTAGTCATAACTACAAGTTCGTGATAATCTATTATAACTTATCTATATTAATATCAACGCTCAAGATGGAAGTGGAATTAATTAAATTCTGTTCTGATAGTGATTGAAACAAGAATATTCAGGGCAATGTATAAACTGCAAAATACAAAAATGATTTTAATACTTATGTAAACATCCCCATGCTCAGTCTAGTTTATTATAAGAGGAAAAGGGCGCTATAAACGTTTTTTACTTCTCTCGACTGTCGTGCACATTCCACACCCTTCGGAACGTTGCAATGTTTCTCACCACGTGTGTTTTATTTCTGTGGAGATTTTGCTTACTAACATAATGTTAGGTGTTTCTCTTTTGAAATACCACTTCAGGTCAGTAGAAAGAAAGGTAGATTTACCATTCGGCCGTCATATCGGAATTTCAAACTGAAGATGCATTATAAGTTTAGATTTTTAATTTTTACAACATTGCTGGGGCAATAATTCTTAATGTAATTGTAATAGTTAGAATTTAAAACATTTAAAAAACTCTATAATCCCGAAACCTTAGATGAGAAAATCGTTATAAACATAAGCGTATACATTTGTATGTAAAAACATGGACTTGATTTAGACATAATTAATCCAAAATAATGTTTGTAAAACCCATTCACTTCTAACGTTTCATTAGTATAGCTCTAAAACGTTTTGAAATTAATTAAGAATTAATGATTAAATTATATGAAAATTTTATGGAATTGTACGTAAATGAGGTACCTGTCTGTAACAAGTTTAATAACGATTGACTAAGTAGTTCGTATAGGTAGTTATTGTATTCACAACTATAATAAAATGTTGCACATTATTTTAAATAAGATGCAACCACCAACTGAAAATCTTACAAAAGGTATTACAAAAGTTTTAAGAACAGACGGTGGTGACCTGAAAACTCTACGATTTCATGATACATGTTGTTTTGAATTTGGTAAAATATTAAAAAATATCAGGTAAGATTTACAAATAGGCAACGTTGTAACAGAGACTAAAATGTTCAGTTGTATTTCCTAGAAAGGTGTCCCGAATTCCATCTTTGCAACTTTGTCTATCAAAAACTAAACAGAGTATATCCATACTTTTAACTCACGCTGTATATTTGGCCGACAATGTTTATAATTATTATTTGTGTTTCTGGCAGTCAATTATAAGTATTTAAAGCCTTAAATAAAATGTAATTTGAAAGATAATACCATTTCATATGTTTATTAAACCTTAAATTACCCTCCTATTTTGACCTACGGAAAAAACTTAAGCCGCTGCTAGCAATAACATTTTTTCTTAGGAAAAGTTTCTCTAAAGATGTTAAGAAAAACTAATACGTGTGTTTTTATAGTGCAAAAATGCTTTCCGCACATAGACCAGTAGGTTGTAGAAATCCAATCCATCCTATCAATGATAGCACCAATTCTTATCTGTGGGATCTATATTTTGAAGTCAAGTTTATATGACAGTGTTACAGATCCAGTCTATAGAGTATCCATTAACACAATTCCGCTCTTAGAATTGTTTTAAGACTACCGAATTACGCTTTTACGATAGGAAACTAAATTTTTATCATGATCATGCTTACACTCGAAGGGATGGAATAAATCTGGCAAACTATTGCTCAAAGCGGTCCAGGAAAGAGTGTGCGATAAGGGAGATTTATCGCCTAATCGTGTTTGTCCGGTAAAGTCTAAGCAGCGGTTGTACCGCTTTGCCATTTGTCATTACGCCTCGTTTTATCAAAGATGGGTTTGTGAGCTGATTAACTGCCATGCAGGATCATTACGATAAAAACACAACATTCGATAAGATAATATTTTATCTAGTTTTTGCTGTATATATAAAAAAACTTTATTGTTCAAGTTAGCAAACACAAAACTTATTACATTTAAACCCAGATTTTTTGTTTGTCCATTATCGTTCTGATTGATGAATATATTTTTAATCTTTAAAATACAGGACAAGTATTATTCCATTATATTCTCTAGTTTCACTCTTCTTCGATAGAGAATTCCCGTTTAAAACTCGTAATCAGTAATCAATCAATTGACATGCTACCTACAATAGCATTGTTCCAGATATAAATTAGGCTTTTCTTTAAGGTGGAATAAAACTGTTTATCGGAACTGAAAGACCATCATGTAGCCATTGAATAACGGTTAGCATCATATATATATACAAAAACTGCACATTGTCATATTAGCCAAGTTAACTAAAAAGTAACTAAAATAAACGTAAGGCAGAAAACGAAATGAATGAATGTGAAAATCCAAGGCTATAGTGAAATTCTAAATAACTAATAAGTTTTATCATGCTCCACCTCGGCCATCTTATTAAGTATCTTTCATTACTTTTAAATGATGGTAAAATACACACAGGAGTAGTTTATTTTACCTCGGATAGTAAAAAAGAGGTTTATGATAATATAAAAAATAAAGACTACGGTTAAAATACATAAAAATTTGCTTTACAATCAAATTTAGAATAATTTTTTTGAATTTAAAAGAAACATGTGGGCATATTAAAAGGAAAATTGCATATTGTTTCTTGATACATATAGTATTTAATTTTCTATTTTAAAACGATGATGAGGGTGTTTAATTATAATTTTAATCCTACAGTTTGGAATAGCTGTCAAAATTGGCTGCACATATTTATTTCTTTATTAATTCAAGTTTTGTTTACACATTGGTCTCATCATGTACTTAGTAAAATAAAAAAATTAATTAAATGCATAAATGAGTACTATGAATAATGTATAATATAATAACACTGGAACATCCTATATAAGGACCAGAATATTTACATGATTATATTTAATGCGGAGAAGTTTGCAGTATTGTTGCTAATGTAAGCCATTATTAAACAATGCACATTCTATAATATGTACATAGATTCTTGGTTAATTTTAATGTAGATGGTCAAGAATGGATTGCCTATTTGAAGTTTCGCGAAAAATTTATTATATTTGACGAGAACCAGAAATATGAAGTTTATACATGTTGTACCTGATATGAGGTAGACAACAGGGAGAAAGCTTGATATAGTGTAAATTTAGAATATTTTCATAATTTATATTTGGCCTGGCTTTCTTATTTATTTTAGTTTAAATACGTAGAAATCATTCAAATATATTTATATAGTTTAAATTATACTTTAGTATATTGTGAATGGGAGATTCGTATCATAATGTAAAATTAAATGGAATTAAATAAAAAAATTAAGTTAGGAGTACAAAGTCCTCTATTCCAATTAACCTCTAAACACATATAAATAAAATAATTTATAAGTGTTCACATTACATTTCCTATTCCAAGGCCGGATTTTCAGCATTGAAATCCATTAATAAAGACCTTAATATGATACACTGCTCGACCCGTGCTCCCAATTAGGATTTCTTTTTGAGTCTTTTCGGGCCATTGTCCTGACGACAAACAGGGTTAGTTACTTCAAGAAGGTAGATTTATAGTTACAGTATTGTTGTACCAAGTTTTATTGCTTTGCCTGTAATATTTCGGTCATCATGAATCTAGTGTGAAACTATTTAACAACCTGTATAATAAATATTATAGGGAGGCTTCATGTAAACTTACTTGGTTCCATATTTAACACTTTTGTATATTGGTAGATATACTCTTGTCATAATATATGTTTGTTGGCCAAGAGTAGGATTGTTTATATAAGTTTCCGTGAAAACAAATGTTATTTAAATATACATGTAGTGTTAACATTTTGAATTATTACAGTGTGCATGAAGTGTTTTTCTATCATCTAAGTTTGGTGGCCAAGAATGGGTTGCTCGTCTAAGTTTAAGTGAAAATAGATAGTATGTTTTAAAATAGTAAACTTGTGTTATTTATAAAAACCGTACTTGCTTTGTAGTAATCTCGTAGTAAAGAGGCCATTGTAAATGTCTTTGAGTATATTCAAAGAGAACTGTGATATGCCCATAAAAACCCAAATTATTATCATAAATATGTTTTGGATAATAAGTACGGTGGATTTTGTCGACGCAAATTAATCTATGTATTTTTTTAAAATTACAGACATCGGATCTACTAAGTAATATAAACTCGACGTTTAACTGATCAGTGCTGTTGCATTAGAAGATGCCTAAAATATAAATAATTGAAACAGTAGGATTTCTATGAACTGTGATTTTAGCGATCAATAGGTCTGATGATGAGGAAAGGACGTAGTTGGAGAGGAAGGAAAAAAGGTAAATATGTTTAGCGGAAAGAAACCAAACATTTTACTGGTTTTTGCTGTTGTGTAAAGTAACTGGGACAAAGAGCGTTGCTTTGTTTATTTGCAATATTCAGTGCTGTATTTTACTAAAATATAGTTTTGAGTTATTTATTGTTTTATTAATTTTGCATTAGTTTTTTGTATTTAAAAAATATTAAAGTTATGTAATTAAATGTTTTTTAATAGATACGAACAAAAATAATCTAGAAAAATTTATAAATTTGTTCATATTTGAGAGTTTAAATATTGGAACCTTTAACGCTAAAGTTACATAAGAAGATAGAAGACTCTCAGATGTAAGTTCATACTTGGAATTATCACTTCTGAATAATATTAACAAGAAATCATCGAGCGACATATTTTGTTGAAGACTTCTTCCTTTTAATATTTACAATTTCAAATGAAGATCTTTTGGAAATTATTCAGCTCGCCCGTGCCTGCTGCACGCACATAAAATATCGAATTGTTTTATCAAGCAACATAGCAGATTTGTATTGGATATTGAAATTCTTGTAAGACTAGTTTCAACCTGTATGCGTGAATGTAATTAATTTTATTAAAAAAATTACTGTAATTTAAATACCTAGTAATTCTTAACCTTTGTTTATTTAAAGAGATCTCACACTATTTAAATGTACTGTTACTCATCTATAAGTGCCCAATATGGCAGACGTTATAGGCATATCACTTTCTAATCAATTTAAACTTTTTCATGTTTTAACCTTCAACTCTTGCTGTTTTATTGTCATTACCAATTTTCCCCCTTCAAATTTAACGTTATCAATACCTAAATGACATTATTCACACATGGATCACCCTATATATAACCAGGATATGGAAATATGGTTGGAGTCTTGTTACCGAGACCCATATTTCGGCTTATGCACACAACATTGTTTTTTTTTTAACCAATAGAAATATATTTCCTAAGAAAGAAGAGGATATCAGCCTCTATATTTCGGTTAAAGACTGAAATGATAGGGTATTTCACTTAGAGTGACTAACTTAAAACCAATTGGTAGACATGTATATTATTGTTGCATCAATATTTAATTTTTATTTAACAACATAAAAATGTATAGACCCATTATGAGACCCATTGGCGAGTTTTACTCTCATCTTCTAGTTGACTAATGGTCACTTTAAAGTATACCAAAATATGAAAAATGTATATTTTGGTAAATACTGTGCCTGTGTAGGTTGTGACCTTATACAATGCAATTTGACTTTCGGGATCTGGACTATTAAGTTAATGAAAAAATGAAAAGTTTTGTGGGCAAAATTAAAAGCAATCAAATTTGGAACCTAAATCCTTCTTACAAAACTTCCAAACCTAGTAACGTAGTATAACAAATTAAACATTATTTGAGGACAGTTTGTAAACTAACACAAATTTGTCTTATTTAGTTATCGGAGGAAGTCCCATCATTTTGAAATCACTTTTGATTTCTAAAATATATTGAAGAATATATCAAAATGTATTAGAAAGAATTGGAATACGAACAAGATATCGGTAAAGATTATCGAGTCTATGGAAGAAGTTTTAGGAGATTATACGTACTAAAGCTAGATAAAGTGTTATAAAGTACTAAAGTACTATAATAGTAGTTTGAAATAAAAACATCACCCAGACCATACAAAAGTACTATAAACACATTTGACATAAAATTGTAAATTTTTGAGTACAATTATCTATTATATACCTGACTCTTTAGGGTTTAGGGATGGTGTTTACAGTAAGTTATATTAAAATAAGAAATAAATAAATAATTGTTACCTGTATACTTTCTAAGTACAGTCAGTGATATTTTATATTGGCATAAGATTTAGTAAAACTACAACCAACTAATTATTTACATTTTTCTCTATTCCAAAAAGGATGTCTGGAAAATATACTTAGTAAAGTGAATAATATAAATACAGTACTTCATTTAGATTATTTGAAACTAAAACAAGGACATCATAAAAAGCCCGCAGACAATATGAATATAAATCATAGAATACTCATAACCAATTATGTTAAAACGGCTATAAGAACTGGTTTTTTTTTTGGAGATTAATTTTGGAGGAAAAAATATGTAAGTCGCCATAAATAGTTGCTTTTTGTGTTAAAAAACTTGATTTCATAACAAATAACTTAACCCTTTGGACGCCAATGTCTTGTTGTTTGGACCGTCGAAGTCTAGTCGAAAAACGCCAACGTACAATCGATCGGACTGCCGAGGTCCGGGGGAAAACCACGAACGTCCGATTGATCAGCCGTTCGAGAAAAACATCTTTTAAAAGTTATTTTTAAACTTGAAAAGTCTGTTTAAACTGTTTAGGACTATTTTAGAAGTAAATAAGTCTATCTGTAATCAATTTTGTTCATTTAAGTGTCCACCCATTGTGTTTCCCTAAACACACATGTTAGAAGTGACGGGGACAAATGTGCATATATTTGTAAATAATTATTTTTTGACAAAGATTTTTCTTACTTTTTTGAAGAAAATCTATGATATAGACTTATAGTAGTGAGAAGATGCTATCATTTTAATACTAGGTAAGTATGTACAAACCTATTTCCTACTGTAAAATTAATTCTAGTTATAGTAATTTTTAAGTATTTTTTGTGAACTATTTTTCAACTTTCAGTTCTGAATTTTTGTGAGCAGTCTTAGATATAATATCTGTAACGAATAAAAATATCTTCGATAGGTAAAAAATGTATTTTTTTAACCGATATTTTGGCCAGAAGTGACATTTTTACGTAAACAAATGTTTTGGTTAAGCATTACCACATCATAAACAATGTAGTTGCATTCTAAATGCTATTTATAATAAAAACTATTCGATAGCGCATTTAATTTCCTACAAATAAAAAAAAACATTCAATTAATAAAAAAACTAAGGATAATACAAAGCAAAGCATCCTATTACAGGTTACAAAAACATCAAAACAGGGCTGGCGTTTTTTGCTAGTACAGTTAATTCGGGCGCTAGCATGATGGGTAGGGCGGCAGCCTTGGGCGTTGGCGTCCAAAGGGTTAAGGAAGTGTTACAAAATAGAGTTTGGTTGATAAATAAATCCTAAAGACAAAGTAAAAAAAAACAAGCGTGAGTGTTGGATAAGTCGTCGGATTTTAACCACCGATAACATGTTTGTCAATAACAACCTTAATTCAGTGTTATAAAAGCATGTTTCATAAAAAATTCCAGATACAAATTTAAAGTCGAATATATGAGCAATTAACAAAAACGATAGCTCAGGACCATTGAAAACTGCTATCTCTATTTACCTGACTATATAAATTTGCGTAATAATTACATCCCTATAGAACCATGTTTTGAGAACTGAAAATTCGTTTAGTTTTTGGAAAGTAACAACTTGTCCATCAAAAACAGTAATACATAATTAACTATGATTAATAATTACTTTACAAAGGCAAAATAAAAGATCTATATTTGAGGAACTGACAAGTTTGTTTAGCTGTACCAGTTAACAACATGTTTCTCAATTAACAACTTATTTCAGTATTATACAATTTTGATTAGTAATTACATTACAGTTTCGGCCATTGATAACATGTTTTTCATCTACAGTGATATAAAAGTAAATTATTATAATAATTGCATTACAGAGGCAAAATGAAATTTCAATGTACAACAACACCGTGGAACTGAGAATTTTATCTATTTTTGGCCACTGAAGACTTGTTTCTCATATACAGCGATATAAAGATACCTTTGATTAATAATTACATCCCAAAGGCAAAATCAAAGACTTATGTTTAAGCAATTGCCAATTTTGTTTAGTTCTGACCAATAGCAACTTGTTTTTAAACTTTAGTGATATGCAAGTAAATTTGATTAATAATTCCAGCCCAAAAACAAGTTCAAATACTTATGTTCGAGGACTTAACCAGTTTCTCTACTTTTGGCCTCTAACAATTTGTTTTACTACTACAACGATATACAAGTAACTTTGCGATATATATATATATATATATATATATATATATATATAATAGAATAAGAGTAGCTAATGTTTGGTTTGAATTGCTTACAATACGTCTGTAAAACTAATATCTTAACATACGATTTGAAATAACAAAAATCGTTTCAAAACATGGTTTAACCTAAAATTAATCATTTGGTATATAGTTCTCAACGAATAATAATTATTTGTATTTTTTCTGATTTAAAAAGTATCAGTTGCTCAAACATGGGCATTTAAGTTCTCATATATACAGTACTATATATATATATACTCTTAGATAATATATATATATTGACGTTTGGCCCTTTCCGATTTTTGTTATATATACTCTTATATATATTGTAAAAACTAAACGCCAAATGAGAACTTAAATGAGAACGCCCATGTTTGAGCAACTGATACTTTTTAAATCAGAAAAAAATACAATTTAATTATTATTCGTTGAGAACTATATACCAAATGGTTCATTTTAGGTCGAAAATGTTTTGAAACGATTTTGGTTATTTCGAATCGTATGTTAATGTAATGGTTCTTCAGAAGTATTGTGAGCAATTCAAACCAAAGATTAGCTAATATTATTCTTAAAAGAGTGATTTACTTTTCAATATACTCTTTGTAACAAAATTTACATGTACATAAACATATGAGTACATTTACATATGCGTTAGATTGAGAAGCCTAATATAGACAAGCGTCTACCTGTACGCTTGAATCCACTTTGAATGGAGTTGCCTATTTCCGGCTGTTTCTTCCCTTAAACGAACCTAAAATTTGCTAAGTGTATTATACGTGTCAAAGGAATTTAGAGGTGATGTATACACATACATAAGCAACTAAACACACACACACACACACACACACACACACACACACACACACACACACACACATACACACACACACACACACACACACACACACACACACACACACACACACACAGAAAGACATGCACTTTTCAGACTATCCCAATTTAGTAATACAATGTTTACACAGTTTTTTTTTCATTAATAATACTTGTTTGATGAAATGCAACGTTAAAGACCAAGATGGGAGTTGTCCGTAACCTTACTGTCTAGTGGGACTTTATCCGGAGGGCTTTTGAAATAAGATTAGGGATATATATTAGCCAGAGATCTTAAGAAATCCCATTTAAAATTTCAGTACAGTCCGTTGAATAGTTTACTCGTGATAGCATAACAAGCAAAAAACTCACTTTTCGCATTTTTAATATTACTTTTGATGTATAGGATTTTAGATTTTTTACTTTACATGTTATGATTTGAATACATAGCATTATTGTTTTATTTCTTAAGCTTTAGTATAGTTGGTTTCAATGTATTAGTAATTAATATGGCCCTGGAGCGATAACTCAGCCTAGTATACTCTGTCAAAAAAATATTTTTGTTAAGATAACACTAAATTAGAAATATTTAGATCCTTCTAGTTTTTACTTTGTAATGGTACTTAAAATACATAAATCATGTAATAATATTAAATAATTAGTTTTAAATTAGTAGTATTACGTTTTATTAAAATATAAACGAAATATTCATTTTAATTTTTTAGTGAAATTGGTTATTTATCGAACGCATTCAAATTAAATCTCTTATTCGATTTCCTAATAGCTAATGAAGCCATATTACACAGCTCTAAGGTGAGCAAAATAGCAACAAAATCTACTTTAGCTGATTATAGTGGAAACCAAGGCGAGAGTAATGTTTGTAATTCAGGAAATGGGACGAGCGTGAGCAAATCTTTGCCACTCCTGGAAACGTTGTTATTAACTAAAAGCCTCATTTCGTTAAGAGACCGTATATTTATAGTGATACTGTGTAGTTACTGCTTTGTACATTGTGTACTCCTCTAGGGTTGTGTTAAAAATTAATTAATATAAATTCAGTATAAATAATAATCAAAAGGTGCAAAAATAAAATAAACCGGAAACAGTTATGGCCCGAGCGTTATTTGATAAAAACCTTCATTTCTCTAAGATACCGTATATTAATTGCCAGATCCTCGTGTAGCTGATTTTTTCATATATTACATTTAGGAAGATTTTTTAACTTAAATTTTATTTTTTAGTGTATAAAAAACAAGCAGTAACTATACAAGTATACCTTAGTCTCATATTTATAATGAGAGACAACAATTATAGGACAACACAATACAGGTGCACCGAGCAAATCAGTCTGTCCATACCAGAGAAGGTGACAGACTAGGAAAATCAATATCTTTGCATTAAATTGCATGTGATACATCTGTACACCGGATGGCAATGGCTTAGTTTACACCTTCTGTTTAACGTTTTTCCTTCATCTCAAAGTCAGCTTGTATGTTCGA
Organism: Homalodisca vitripennis; assembly: GCF_021130785.1. Lineage (NCBI taxonomy): Eukaryota > Metazoa > Arthropoda > Insecta > Hemiptera > Cicadellidae > Homalodisca > Homalodisca vitripennis. The sequence continues at coordinate 18,279 of NW_025779685.1, forward strand.
ACTGTACTCGCCCAGTCTCCATCGTTTGTTAGATTGCGTTTACCTTTCATTATCAATTGTTTTTTCATCAGGGTACTAGAATGGCCTGAAGGCTGAATTAGAAGTTGATCTACCAGTTACACGAGCAACGTCTATTAAGTTACGTATTAAAACATAATATGTGTTATATGTATCAATATAAGGTAGACATATTATATTGATTTGTGCGTTCATACCCGTCCGTGTTGAGTAACACCTAGCTATAATATGATACGTATATCAGTAAATTAACTTCCTATATATGAAAAGAAAAGAAACAACTATGTTTAAACTTTTTGAAACATGTGTTTATTTAATTATACATCTTCAAACAAAATAAATGTGTATTATTGTTTACAAATATAGAAATAATAGCAGCTACACGAGGTTTTGTGGGGTTGAATGACAGGTACGTCTTAGTCCTATAATTTTTAATTGAATTATGTTCTTCTGGATATAGGTGATGATCAATTGAATTTATTTATAATTTTACTACAAAATCATTGGAATTTAAGTTGGGCAATATTTTTGGGATCTTCAGTTTGAAGGTAAAACAGTTTTTTAAGAGCACCAATAAATTACATACTTTTTCGAAAATATTCTTTCCTTTTTGAATGGACAGCTGTAAAACTTTCAAACATCACTCAACTATATTAGACCAGAGTGAAGAAATTGAATCCTTAGTAATCCTATCGAGATTATTTATAATCTAATAATATGAAGTCCTATGATAGTTTAGAATTACAATTAGACATTTTTAGGGTATATAGCGGTTATTGCTAAGAGGTTCAAAAGTTAAACTATATTTCTATAGGCCCTTATGTCAGGGTTAGCGAGTAAAGAATTATTTCTGGTTGGAATAAATTGCTTTTTTAACGCTATATTGCATGTTTCCTTGTTGCAATGGTCCAACAGTATTAATATTTTTAGTGAACGAAGCGTACTTTATTGAAAATAAGTCTGTTATTGTGATTCCGGAATTCTGAATTTGTGGAAATCGACGATTGTTTTTTTTATTTTTCGTAAGCCTAATACCTCAGACCTCCCGCGTGACTTACAATTGTGTATTTTTGTAATTTTGTATACTTCATCTAAAGATGAAGTAGGCCGTGTTAGTAAAATGTTTACGTTACTCTTATGTTTAACCAGTAAAACAACGAGAAAGGAATACAATTATGAAATTTATCCACAGACTGAGATTATTCATTTGACTTTTAACATGTGGAACGTGGTGGATTAGTTTATAACACTTTTTTACATTCCAACGGGTCCTCTGATAGTCCTTTGCATCTATTAATTTGTATTTAAAATAGAATTCAATAATGTTGCATGTCCCTCCAAGGGCATTAAGAAAGCCTATATCTCAGTATGACCTCTTTTTTTGCTATGCCTTTGTGCTTTCAAATTTATATTTCAAGAAAGAATTAAGATATTGACTAAAATGTTTCATGTGCCATAATTTTCACATAGGTAAGATTGTTTTTCATAGAGTATAAGTGGCTGATAACTATCATAGTGTAAATATCCTCAGAATATCTTTGGAACGATTTGAACTGTAGCCTACTTGACCTTAAACTTTGCATGAGACTCTTATTTACATAGACAATAATTAGTTTTATTAAGTTACATGTCTATCCGAGGGATTTTTATGAATGAAATTGGTCTATTAATCCGTAGGCGGGAAGATTTTCTCTATTATATGTATGGAAGTGAAAGTTTCTTTTCTTTCTGATTGCTTTTCTGCCTTTCTGTCGCAGGACTAGTGAGTGTAACATGAGCTAGTGATTCGTACAAAGCCAACAAGAATACGTGGCGTAGCGTAGTTCTCGTTCCTTATACACAGTTACAGTTCACTTATCATTACAATTAACACTGACCATGATTCGTAATATTATATGTTTGTACCACTGTAATGCTACCGATACGTGTCCCAAACAAAATCTCGTACTAAACGGTAACCGTACTTTGGTATGTACTTATTTCAAGGCTTATTATCACTTTATTTCATGTGCTAGTGAAATATATACAAAATATACAATAATAACATAAAAAACAATGTATAAGTATGAAATATTGAAATTATTTACATAATAACTGAACAAAAACCGGAAAAAATTGCAATTAAAACAATATATTCGTAAATCTGCATTAAGGAAATGTCGAGTAAGAGTGATGATTACGTAATATTTTTCAAGATTTAAAGTTAGTGCAAAATCTCGCTCCGAAATGTGAGGAAGGAAATCGACATCGAGGACGAAGTTCAACTTGAAACCGAATAAGTCTTCATCAGGCGCTGTGAATAGTTTATTGGCCTAGCGTACTTTCCTCTTGGCCTTTTGCATTAGCTTAGACTTTCTGTCGTTTTCATCTCGTATGTCATGGAGGCAATGTGATCATTTTACACAATTAAATTGCAACTTATTAATAAACACTATACTATGAACACCACGCGAAGGATTCATAACACAATACTTGTCATGTATTATTTGTATACAAATCACAAAACTGAAATTTACGAATGAGAAAAAACATAAAATATAGTATTTTTACAGTTTTCTGATTTGTAAGCAATAAAAAAAGCTTTTCGGCCTATCCATTTAGAAACAGGGTTCTGCTCTCGTTATGCTACAGAATATATCATATCTTACTTCCTATGCAGTACCACTCAGCTAGTAGCAGCTGTAATGTAATGTGAACTGCACAACAGTCATACCGTAGCTCATTAATTCGTCTGGTTTCACAATCTCCGCTCATTGTCAGCAGTAAACACACAACACATTGTGTAGCATCCGCCACGGGAGAAACCTTTATTTCGTTCAAGGCTTCATCCGAAAGAAAAAGTTTTTCATACTTTGGCTCTTCATTGTATAAAGGAATTCATCGCAGTTTGAACTAGTGTGCGGCTTCCTGATTTAATACCAAATTAATTAAAGTACAGTCTGAAAAGTGGTTGCCTCCTCTAGAGTGTACAATCTCATTCACAAATATAATATTGGCATATATTAAATTTAGATGTTCTTTACAGTTTTATATATTAATTACTTGGTTTTTATTATTTAGTAGTAATTTTTATGATTATTTTATGGATGATCTTAGTGGTTAGAAAATCCAAAGAGTTTTTAACTGAGAATCCACTTGGAAAAAGGAATTTGTATTTATTTATATTTAGAAAATATTTTTATATTACACTTTTATTTGAATTTGATTTTCAATAAGCCTCTAAATTATCGATTTTGTGACGTAGGCAAAATTCAGAATAAACTAAATCTACAAATAATATTGTTACCATACTTATTTTGAATTCTCTGATTAAAGTAAACTACTCTATAAAAAATATCCTATAGAAAGTTGAGAACGAATAGTTAAATAAATAATGATTTTGAATTCTACTATTTTTTATAAACTTACTAATTTTTCAAAACATATTTATAGTAAGATTAGTGGAAAAAAATCATAACTTTAAATGTATTATTGCATAAATAATTCATGCAGGAAAGTATATTTCATATTACATATATATAGTGAACAAGGTGAAATTCATAATTTTAATTCACTTTTCGTTACGTGACTATTATTTTTTACCTACAGTTAATTTTAAATTAGTGACAACTTCAAATTAAATCTATATCAATATTTTTTTTTTTTCGGTCTCCTTACGTTTTTAAATGTAAAAAAATGTAATTAGAAGAGCAAAAATACTCATATCTATGACCAGAAATTGCAGCATAATTTACATATTCATCATTTTTGCAATTAGAACAATATTTCCATATTACTTTACATAAAAATGTAGTTAAAACCCGTTAAGAAAATATTGAGATTTGTCTTCTTGCTTTTTTACGACTAATCAATATTTAATTCAGCGTAATAAAGTACTGATATTTGCTATGAGAAATTAGTCATCAAAGCTATACATAAATCTTCAAGGAAAACAAAATACATTAAATATGAAACTTTTCTATATTTCGGCTAAATATACTTTTTAGAGATAGAAAAAAGGTTGTATCAAAACTTAAAAAAAACGCAAGAAATAAAATAAACAACTGATATCATATATTAATAAAATTAATTTTGAATGTAGCCTACAAAGAGTAAATAATTAAGCCTTATGCAAAAAGAATTATTAACTAATTTAGTTTTGTATGTTACTTATGTAATTTTATAAAATCAAAAATATAAATAGGTAATTTTATATCTATGACTGACCATATCTTAAATTTAGACCATTAGGATGATCAATTTTTAGATCCATCTCATGAGCTATTTTTAAATTATTAATTTTAATCTTGTGTGGATTTTGCATTAGATTTAAAACTACATTCATAGCATTTGTTATGCTTTATTGTATTAGCTAAAATAGGATTTTATTTAACTTTTAGATTTTTTTTCATTCTAATATGCAGTTGACTTATTTCTGGCCAATGTAATCTTTGGAAAATTAATACATGGCAGTTATAGATGACAGACATTGCTGGATTAACAACTCACGTTACAAACTGTCCGATAAATATTTTGTGGTACTACAACAGAAAACTATTCATATTATTATAAAATTGCAATGTTTTTGTTATTTTATAACTTTTTTTGGTAATTCAAAAGATTGGTCCAGCATTTAAACAATTTAGTTTGCTTAGACTTAAATAAGTCTGAACACATTTTTTTCAAATGTTCGCCTGCTATAATAATGTTACAAGAATCCCATCGAAATATATAATATTTATATGGTATTTTTTCTGTACAGAGTTCAATCTTACTACACTGGTTTCCAAGTTGACTATAGGACGAGACATAACATTGCAAACTTGGGCTTATACAAATAAACAGTTGTTTCAACACCTAGGCCTGAGATGTATTGTTCAAACTTCACTGAACAGCACGGGTATTGAATTTTAGTACCTTGTAATAAAAACAGTATTAAAATATTGATTGAAAACTTCGTATAATTTTTATTGGGCAACGGAGCGACATATCAAATATTGCAACATTAAGACTCGTACTGTATCAACATAATGTAGTTATATTTAGGACTAAAGATAGTTAAATATTGCCAAATTAAAATTATGCTAACTAAGAAAACGAAAAATATGGAACTAAAAATGTGAAATATTTTAATATTTTACAGGTTAATCCCATATAACGGTGGGTGGAAGGCCATTGTTTTCCTGGAGGCTAAAAGAACGATGGAGCTTTCTTTGTTTGTTCCAGCCTTACACACGACATTTTAGAGTGTTATCTTGTCGGATGCGACATTCTCTAATACTTGCTCGCATTGAAAAGTGAAAGGCTAAACCTTATACATGATTGCCTCTCTCAGAGACATTATAGTGATAGTAAATTGACTGATTTTTTATGGTGAAAAGTGCAATTGAATTTTATTACAATATAAATAAACCTAAGTGAGCAGTTTTGTTTTAGAGCGAAATAAATATACTTCTACCAGAAGTTAAACGGTTTCCAAAGGCATAAAGAGTGAAACCTATTGTTGAAAAAAAAAGAAATACTCATCTTCAGTTTCTATGGTAAAGGAATTACAATTATAAATCGACTCAAAATTTATAATTTATTTAAAATATTTCGAATTATGAAGTCCTTAAGAAATGTACTTCAGTGCACTTGTCAGTTTCAAACCTACAAACGTCTTATTATAAAACAAATACAACAACACCTCTATTTCTTTACTTCCTAATAGTAGGTAGTTTTAGTAGTAGAACAGACAGACAGCGGCCAAAAAATATGTCTATGCATCTTCATCGAACTCGATATTCCCTGTGTAGATTAGAAGGTTCGTATGATTTTATTATTAGCCAGGTTATTATTGAGATATAGTAGAGCAGCCAAACAGTTACATTTATCCAGCCCTTAATGTGGTAGACCTTACTGATGTTCCGCCAATGTAGATAGTAAGCCAGGTGCAATATAATATGTTAACGGTATAGAAATTTCGCAAATAATAGTTTCTATAAAACATTAAAAAAATTTACCATTTGTACTGTTTCGTATTGCATAATGTGATATATTTACTATTAAAAACAATTCTTCGACATTTGTTGTACGTCTTATAATGTCTTATACCGTCTTATAATCCATTTATTTGGTTGTGAATCATTATTTGAACATCAATCCTCTTCGATGTATTGGAATCATAGAAACTATATAATATAACTATAAGCACTTTGAAAAAAAGTTTTAATTTATATTAACCAAAAACGTTTTGTAAGTTTTACTTATTATAATTAATGTTTATCTGTGCGTGCCCATAGTATCAGACGTAGCTATAAAAACCACATTTGTAAAAACTGTAAGATTGCTCCTCAATTGAATTCAGGAGGAAGGCCTTTTGTACGGAACTTCGCTTCAGGAAATCGTGCACGGAAATTTAACAGTTGTTTTGTAAGCCAAGAAACGCTTTGGACGCTGCCGCCTAAAATAATCTTACCAGGAGTTGTAATTGACAACTTCTGAGAATCCTATCACTCTGAACTACTCAGAAACAGCTGTTTGTAATACACACCCACTACAATAATGGATTTTTCTTAATATAAACGCAGAAAATTGTCGCTAAATCAAGCTAATTAGTTGAGTGCGAAATAGTAATTATTGTACCCTTTTATTGAAGTTAATGGTTAATTAAACATTAAAAATTATTAAAATTGTCAATAAATGTAACCTGCACATTTGGACTGAATTATATTTCCATCCTGATCTGACGATACGAGTAATATACATATGGACTCTTGGCTTAGCGGAAGCATAGCTTCCTAAATATGGTTTCATGGAATCGTCTGAATCTGTTTAATAAATTAATGTAGAAAGAATTTAATTTAGACAAAAATGAGGTATGGTAATTTATAAAAATTATAATCTATAAATTTTAAGGTATTTAATTATTTTAATATAATAACTCGATAAGGTTGACACGTTCAGAAACAAATAATTGTTTTTATTATAGTCTCATCCATGGATACATCTTTACAATAATGGGCATAACAGATTATATTTTAAGAGTTTGATATTTTTCAAATTTAGCTACTTTTATTTTTAGTAAAATTTGACAAATTTTATTATTTTTCTCAGTTGGAAATCGTTACTTATATCTAAGTGCCGATTTTGTACATTTATTGATTTCAGCATCAGTAACAAATCTTTTAATAAAAATATAATTTCCTGTCCAAAAGTAAATAATGTTTTATATAAACACAACAAAAGAGAAATTTTGCATTGTAGGGCCAATTTAAGCAAACAGAATATTAATGGATTTATAATTTAATTTTAAACAACATATTGTTGATGAAAAGTGCTTTTGTGTATAACTAACTTTGAGATACTAAATTAAAACTATATAAATTGGACTATTTAGAAGTAAAAGAAAGTAATATAATAATGCCCCTATGATAAGTATATAAAATAAAATTAAAATTTTAAAAATGTCTGTATAAAAAATACAATATTGATTGGAGAAGCGTTAGCTTAATCTTCATATTTCTACATGGCTAGAAGAACAGAAAACGACATAAAATACAAAACTAAACTAACGATTAAGCTACAAATGAATTTTATGCGGAAACTACATATATATTGCAATACAAACAAGATAAATAGAGTAGTTGCAACCAATGTTTAAAGGATTAACAGAGAAACTCAAACTCAACAGTGAAGACGGTTCCCTCATATTGTAAATGCGTGTAGAGTTCTATAACAATCCCGCTACCAAAACAAACTCATAAATTCCGTTAATTAACACACTTTCAAATATTCTGTTGTTGTTTTAACACACTGTTGTTTTTTCAAGTGATTTCCAATTTCAGGTATTAAATTTATTAGAACATTTTCCAATGCAAAGTGCTATAGAACTATAATCATTTAATGTACAGAATACTTATATGTACAAAACTCTCTTATATGTATATTTGAGGGTATGGTACGCGATACTGTATTTTCAAAAGACGGAACACCCCCCTCAGGCAGTCCACTACACTGTAATCATTAAAATCCATTGATATGTGGCAACACGAAGGACAGAACTGTTACTATTCGCAAGGCTTCCTCAGTTAACCCTGTTGTATAAGTTTAGAAATAACTAGTTCTTAGATATAGACCTGTCTGGTGCCTTTTTTATATTGAATATTGGAACCAGATGAATACCATTTGACTTAGATAAATAAACTTTACATTGATATAACACCACATTAAAGTATATTATAGCTTGAAAATTGTTCAAAGAAACCATTCAAATGAATTCTGTGATAGATAAAATTTTTGTGGAAAAGCAGGGATTGATCCTATTTTTTTCTTTATTGTTCTCGTCCTCAAGGGCCTCATGTATATGCAAAGGACCTTATCAATTGATCAGAACAAAGAGAAGCATCGGTACAGTACAAATAGACAGTAATGATAAACATAACTGTGATATCTACAACTGAATCTCGATATCTGACGTTTTAGACCGCTAGGAGACCGGTTCTCCTATACAGTACGGAAACATGAACGTACACTTAAAACTATCTTGTGATTTTAATCGTATGTCTCAAATCATCTAATTGTAGGTTTGGTTATGTTGAGACGATTGAAATAATCGATTCAAAAATCTCAAAATACAGTACTGGTACTATTCCACCTAGAAAACACTAATGAAATATACGTTAAGAAACATTTGATATCGTGGTCATTGCCGAAATTCATTACTGCCACGAAAGCTCAGATAAATACTGTAAAGTTTAGAAGCTCAGGTAGCTTATGAAGATTTAAAATTCAGGACACATCTCCTTACGCCCTGATCCCCATATTTGGTTAAACTGCCTTAAAACATTATAGCATCAGCATTCAGCGAGTTTCTTTTCAATCATATACTTTATCAATAACAGAATAGCAAACACGATAGTAACTTGGTTAACCTCCTAAGTACCCTATGATAAATCATTAAAAAAGTTTTACTAATTACTAATGGATTATAATAAAAATATTTTCATGTCCCTAGAAATGTAATGAACATTTTCGTTTTAATGTGCACGTGGACATGTTTAGCTTTCAATTAGACTTGCTTTCACAAGCCTTCAAACTTACAATGCGTACGGTTTCGATACCTGAGGAAGAGGGTATCGTTAAACCCTCTACGTGCGTTTTACTTTAGTTACATAACGAGTTCCGAAATCCTACCATCATTTCAACTGGAGTTATGTCTCGGGACTACAGCATTCCTTTACAATGCGTAGTAACAAGATGAATTCAGTAGGTATATTAATGTGTCAAACTTCGGATACACCAATCATTCTCACTCAGTATAGACGTACACCATATACGTTAAATGAAAATTACCTGTTTGTCAGAAGCAATAGTTTTCACTTAACAACCACCCTGGGTCACAGACACATTGTTCTCACAAAGTTCCTGTAATATATGTAATTCGTAATTATTTGTTAACGGGGTGCATATCATGATACTTAGTGTAAATTTATAAATGTTTTTATATTTTACTGTAATTGTTACTTTCTTTATACATCTCAAAATAATAAATGCAATAACATAAATACGCACCTGTAGTTACTATGAGTGTTTATACGGCCAAATGCGAATCAGCTGAGAAAAATATAATAAAAAAGAACGACTTTATTAATTTATGACAACATAGACATTACTAGATTATTTTTTCAAGTAAATAACATTAAGAATAAATAGGCCTTCTCAGATACTAATGTTTACTGTACTATCACGCTTCTACAGGTACGTCCTAACACTTAATATATATATATATATATATATATATATATATATATATATATATATATATATATATATATATAAGTAGATAGTAATATGGGGTTCCTGGCGCACTTTCGGAGCCAACCGAAAAGCAATGTAAAATACTGTTCAATGTACCATAAAGGAAGCTGAGAAATAACACAGCAAATCTCAATGAAAAATTAACCGAATCTACAGTCGTTCGTCTCCAAAAGCGATCGGTACATTACTCTGTGGAATGAAAAATTAACCAAATCTGAGCTTCTACTTTCTTAAGCTGTGCTTTGTAAAATGTTGTCAAATCTGCTACGAATAAAGGATTTATCTTAATAAAATTTAATCAATTTAAAACATTTTTACTAAAAACATACTGTACTTTAATAAAAAACTTTTCTACTAAATAAACAACATGAACTCACCAAGCTCTCTTCAGTTTCTAGCATTAAAACAGTGCAACAAAGATGAATTCAGTGAATTGCCGGTTTATTCTCAACAACAGTTAATACCGTCTTTAAATGAAACAGAATTAAAAGAACTTGTAGAGTCTTTTGCAGAAAAAACGTCTAATGGAGTGTTTTACTATCGGCAAAAAACTAAAAAAGTAAGGGATTACATATTTAATATAATTACGAAAGATATTGAAAAGAAAGTAAAAAATAAACAAACAGAGAGTTTTCATCGTTTTTTTATGACATTTTTCCCATATTATACGTCCTTTCAAGATAATCAAGACTTAATTGATGAATTTCTTAGGAATTTTTGTAAGTATCAAGATTTATCAACACAATTCATTAAAGAGCATTATAGAATTTTTCTTATAGAATATAGCCACATTTTGTGTGAAACAAAAGGTATTACTGTAGATAATATTCCATGTGATTCCTATGAAGAAAGACACCAACTATGGTTATCAAAACAGTACTATGACGTGGGGAGGGACTGCAAGTTTTAGAGTTAAGACTTTATTCTACAAAGTTAATTGTTATAATTTCTTTATCTTTAATAGTCTTCTTTCCAGTAACAATCAAGTGTAATTTTTCATTTTTGTTTAATTCTTTAATCTTTTTTTCATCCAAAACAGTCAAAAATCTGTTCGGCAAGTGTACTTTACAATCTTCCAACTCGGCAATTATTGTAAACCCGAAATTTATCTTTCATTTTCTCCAAATTCAAGATTCTATGTTTCTTCCTTTCTTCCAATTCATTTAACTTCTTATACTCTTTAAACTTACATTCTCCAATATCATTTAACTCTTTCAAGAACTCCATTTAAATAGAAAAAATTTAAAGACGGAAAAAATGAAATTTGCTAACAATCACTCGAGAAGTCGGGGAGAATGTGAGTAAAACCGCATTCTTTTCAAGAGGTTCTTCGTTTAATTTCTCCAAATGTACTATAAAATCATCGAGGATTTCTGGTTCAAAATCATAAACAAATTCAACATCCAGATAATGAAAAAATACAGGTAATATCTTTTCATAATAAACGTGTGTATCGATACCTACAAACCTAATGTATTCTTTGAAAAGGAAAATAATTTTGTCAATGGTTCCAAGAGATAAGTAAAAATTTTTATTCTGTTTTCCTAAATTCTGTAACAAATTTTTGTTTGCTTCTTGTCTCCATATTGCAATTTTGTAAGCAGGTTATTCAAATGTGTTAATTTATTTCGAAATTTCTTAGGTTTAGGTCTTTCGTACAAAATTAAATTACAATCTCTACAAACTAAATATTTTTTATCAATAATTTCTCCTCCATTATAACACTTGTAACAGTTTGGCATTATACTCTTCCATTTAAACAAAAAGATTTTTTTTATAAATGGAGATTATGGAACTAAGTCTGCCGAGATATAAATTTTTCAGCGCAAATGTTTGTGTTTTACATTTCTACAACAGAGATAAATAGAAATAATTTCATTCTATTGTACAACTATTTAGGATATTATGTGTACGATTACAAAGATTATTCCGGAAGAAATCGAGATTTTTCATCAGCGAAAGAGTATATTTTTGAAGTTTTAGAAGGAATGAAAGAGAATAATATGAACATCATCAATTATTGTAAAAGACAAAATGAATGATTGTGTCTTTGGTGTAGTGTTGTTAGTGTGCGTGTTTGCGCTATGGGGAATCAGATCACATTTAACTTCTACGGTGTCTATTGTTTAGAGACTTGGCCCTGCACTGCTACTGTCCAACCAAGTTAATGGCTAGGAGCTGTAATTCGGGTCTTAGACTCTGGAATTTTTTTGTTCCCAAGTCTCATTTTTCTTTGGTAACTACTGTGTAGAAGTTGATGGAGAGATACAATTAGGGAATTTGTGTCGGGTGTTTTGTAAGTGTAATGTTGTATTAATGAATGATGTGAATGATGAATGTAATGAACGAATTAAGGAAGAGAAGGAATGTACGAATTAAGGAAGAGAAGGAATTAAGGAATGAAGTGGAAAGGTGAGGAAGCAAATGGCGCGCCAACCACAGTTGTCATTACTCGGCTTGTTCTATAGTCATTACACTATGGCCACTCGTGTAAAGACTTGTCCCCAACCACTGAACGACAACCATGTCTTCCTCAATAAAAAGCGCGCCTGAAGCTCTGGGATTTGAACCCAGAACCTCAGGCTTTGAAGGCAAGCGTCTTACCAACTGAGCTACGGAGAGTCTCAGGTATATTTAGGAAATAAAACGCCAAAATTTAGACCGTTCGATGTAATTGAAGTACATTGTAATCTCGTTGAACCTAGTTTTGAAAATCATACCGAACATCTTCACAAAGAATCTGAAATTTTGTACACTTTTTTCCCAAATGTTGCTTATGGATCAAAAATCAGTGAAAAAACCAAATGAAATCGATTATATTCCAATTAGAAAAAATATTAAAAGAATTCAAAAAATCGTCCTGACTATTCAAGACTCTGAAGGAAATCTATTAAATAATGAGAGTAAAACAACAATATATTTAAGATTGTCGAAAGAATGATGAATCAAGGGGGGAACGAATCGTTCTTACCTTCAAATTTTCAAGAAAACAACTTTTGAATGTATAAATTACAAGAGTCTATCCCATAGACCCCTTAACAATCTTCATCCTGACCCTGTTTTTTATCAATGAATCTGGACTTTATACTGAAATAAAAAATTACTAGTTAAATTTTATTTCTATCTAAATGGAGTCAGTTGTAGACCTACTCAATAATCAACTAAAATTCAATAACAAACATATCTTTACGATTGTTGACGAAAACAGTGTGATCTGGTTTAAGGCTAAAGACGTAGCAAAAATTCTAGAATATGAAAATACTATGCAAACGATCAGAATAAACGTTGACGAAGATGATAAAAACTTCTATTTTTAATCTAAATATAAGGGGGGCTATAAATAGCTTACCTTCAAACTTCCAAAATAACACTGTTTTCGTTAATGAATCTGGACTTTATTCTTTAATTTTGAGATCGCATAAACCAGAAGCGAAATTGTTTAAAAATTGGGTTACGAAAGAAGTATTACCTTCCATTAGAAAATATGGCGAGTACAAACTTGAAAACGAAAATAAGCAGTTAAAAGATGAAATAAAACAGTTACAAATTAAAGATGAAATGAAATCATTGAAAATAGAGAATCAAGAATTGCGAATGGAATTAATGAAGAGAGATATGGTATGTAAAGATTTTGATAAGAAAAAACACCATGTTTTTGTGTTAATTAAGAAGAATCACATGTGGGGAATGGCCTTATTACGTTATCAGAGCTCAGAAACGAGAAATACCAAACCGATTAAAACATCTAAAAATAAATTATCCTGAATTAGAGATTTTGTTCATTGATGACGAACCAAATTCTATCAATCTGTATAACCAAATGAAAGAATCTTTGAATATTTTATACAACGGAAATCATTTTACTACAAATATGGCAGAATCTCGACTGATTTATAGAATATCTAAATTACACGATGAAAATGTTAAACTCTCGAATTATGATATTTTGTTTGTAAATGTTTAGCATAACTAGGTAACCATCGTAGAATTTTTTTTTCATATTCACAAGGCATTTCGTTTTTATAACTTTCGCTGAAAATGTTTTTAGCACAATCTTTGCAAAAAGCATCTTTTCTATCCTTTACTATACTGCCAGTTATTAAATTCAGAAATATTTTTAATTTCTTTACAAAAGTAACAATTTTTTTCTTCTAAAGTTAATTTGTCCATTTTAACGTATAATTCCTTACAATAACAGTCTTTTCTATTCTCTTCTTGACACTTTGTACATTTCTTTTGAGACTCCATTTATATAGAAAAAATTATTACACGATGAAAATGTTAAACTCTTGAATTATGATATTTTGTTTGTAAATGTTTTTGATAATTATTTAACCATTTTATAGTTCTTCCACATTCACATTGAGTATCTTCATAATATAATCTATGGTGATTCTTCTTTACACAATCTTTACAATATGAGTCTTTCTTATCTCTACTATAGTGATCACTATTAAACTCTGAAATTTTTTTAGTTTCTTTACATTTAAGACATTCTTTATCTTCCAAAGTTAATTTTTCTATTTTATCATATAATTCTTTATGATATTCCCCTTTCACAATCTTTGCAATTATAATGCATTCCATCTTTCCTATTTTTATCTTTATAAAATTCATTTAAATCTTTAAATTCTTTGCACTTTGTACATTTCTTTTGATGCGCCATTTATATATAGAAAATTTATATTACAGTTTTGACTTCTTCAATTCATATTCATAAAACTTTCCGGTTATTTCTTCATTATTTAAATCTTTTATACTATAAGTTACAGGATCTGTGTTATTAATTTGATAAATCACAAAGATTTCTCTTGACCAATTGTTCTTATATTTGTTCGAAAATGTTTGTTTTTTACTAACAATTCTTACATGATCATTGACTTTAAATTTAGTTTTCGTGTGAATTTCAGGTGGAACATACTTGAAAACGGTCTCTAATAACTCCTTTTCTGCATCCTTATCTACGTCTTTCGGTTTCATTTTGATTGTGCTGTGAACTGTATCGTTATAATTGTTTACGATTTTTTGAAGAATATCGATCCATTTAAAGTTTTTATTAATCTCAAAAAGAACCTTCATTCTTTCATTTTGAGTTCTGTTATATCTCTCTACAATACTTGATTTCTCTTCGTTTTCAGTATGATAAATCTTAATGTTGTATTTTCTCAAAACTTCGTTAAATTCTTTATTTTTAAACTCTAAACCCTTATCTGTATGAAGTAGATTTGGCGGTTTGTGATTGATCTTTATCGCGTCTTTTACTATATCTTCGAAGGCTTTTGAAACATCTTTACCGTTTTTTCTTTTGATAGCTCTTGACCAAGCATATTTTGAGAAAGTATCAATAACATTTAACATATACTTGAATCCATCATTTTGATCCGAATAGTTAGACATTATAACTAAATCTGCTGCCCATAAATCGTCAATTCCTAAAGTTATAATTTTTCT
Source organism: Homalodisca vitripennis (assembly GCF_021130785.1). NCBI lineage: Eukaryota > Metazoa > Arthropoda > Insecta > Hemiptera > Cicadellidae > Homalodisca > Homalodisca vitripennis. The sequence goes on from NW_025779685.1 coordinate 33,525, forward strand.
CTTTTTAAACTTTTTTCGTACTGGTGCATGAATTTCTCTAGCTTCAATCTCGATTTCTTCCTTATTCTTAGATTCTTTCTTTACTTGTTTTTCATTTGGATTCTTTATAAATTTACTCTTATTTGTCTTACATTTTGAACATTTTGCTGCAATTCTATACAATCCGTTTTGAGTTTGAACAATTTTAGAATCTATATTTTTCGTTTTCTTTTTACACTTGTGACAGTGAATTAAATCATCTTCCATTTACATATCAAAGTTTCCAAGTTTATTTAATTCGTCTAATATATCAGATTTTGCTTCATAGCCATACGGTACTGTATCGATCTTATTTTCTAGGACAATTCTCTTATCATCTTTAGCGTTCAGTGCCAGCTTGTTTATGGTAACAGTGTACAACTCATGTTTATAGCTTTTGATTACTGTCATCTCCCTAAATTCTTCTTTATCTTCGAACAAACATCTCTTCAAGTTTTCGATATTTATTGTTTTATTTACAACGCTTCTCTTAATTCCTTTACACCTAACTGGGTTTTTATCTAGATATTTGTACGAGTACATCTTAGACCTTAAACCACAAAATTCTTCTAAAACTTCGCTATTTAACTCATCTTTGAATTTCCCTATTACCTTCTTATTTTTAGTCGTGAAACATTCATGATCTTTTGGATAATCACTTGTATCAAAGTCATCTATATTTTCTTTAATAATTTTAAAAGGATCTCGTTTCAATTCTAGAAAATAACTGTCTGTATCCATGTAACACAGATTCAAATCTGGATCAAACTTCTTTAATTTGTTGTAATAAAACTCGTACATTAGCAATTTTGAGAGGTCGAGAACTGAAAATCCTATGTAAATCGGTTTGTTAAATTTAACCTTTTGTTTGTACATGTGACTCGCTATACAGTTGTCGTCAAAGATGTTAAAGCATTTGAAATTTGTTTTCTTAGCTTGTTTCATTGAAAATTCTTCATTTCCAAGCTTAATATCACATCTGTTTCTCACATTTTCCATAGATTTTCCAAACACTGAGTTGTTCATCAGCTTATAAAAGTCCTTTTCAAAGTCGCTTGTAGCTTTGGTTCTCATGTTTGTGTTAAAATCAATGTATTCTTTCATAAAAGGCTTCTGATCGAATGCAATAACTCTATTCACATGTTTCAAAATCATACCTTGTTCCAAATAGAACTTCAAATTTCTCGAATGAACAACGTATTCAGTTTTATCCAGTAGAGTTGTGCAAAGTTTGTTTTTAAAATGTTCTGGAGCAAGAGGTAAATCCTTGTGATGTTCGTGTAAATTTGTTGGATATCCAAGATCGACTTCGAGAATATAGCCATAATCTTCGTCGCCAGTGAGTTCTAAAATTGTTTCTTGCCACTCTTCTTTTGTATACGTTTTAGGATCCATCCACTTGATATCACTAAACGGCAGTTTTTGCATAAGACCATACCCATAAAGGTTGTTTGCATCGAGATAGAGTAAATAGTTTTCGGGCTTTGTCTTATCAAAATCTTTTAAATATTTGTTATTTGCTTTCACATATCGTTTAATACACTGAGAAATGCCCCCGCGAATGCCTTTTTCAATCATCAAATACATATTATAATCGTTAATTAGCTGAAGCTCAATTTTCGTTAATTTTAACATTGCGTCCCATGCGAGACTGGGAGCTGTTAGATAGTGTGCCGGATCGAGTTTATAACAATTAAGGCAAATGTTTCTGAAATTTTCGAATATATCAGCAAGCAATAAAACATCTTGGATATTGTACAAATCAGAGTAATTTCCAAGATTTTTCTCTTTTAATTTGTTCCAAAACGCTCAAGTAGTGTTGAAAATCTTTCTCAGATATGCTCTCATCTGTCAAAAGTGAATAGAAATCTTGAATTCTCAATTCTTCTGTGTAATCAAGTTTTTCAATACTGTCGATAAATTCGTAAAGGAAATATGCCTTTTCCAGATAGAATTTTTAAAGATTTCTTCTTCGTCATTTGGCTGTCTTTCTATTATCTCATTCAGTCCATCTTGTATAAAATGATTTGTATGTTTGAAGTCTTCTCTCTTTAGATTTTTAGCTAACTTTTCTATAGACGAGGCCATGAATCTGAACGTGTCTACAAACGAAAACTTGATGAATTTTCTTGGCTTATCACCTTCGAATTCATAGCCATATCCAGAATTTACAGAATAATTTATATATTTTTCATCGGTGTTTGCAATCAAATCAACATTTCCATATTGTTTAGCCAATTCTTTTATGTATAAATGAGTATCGTAATTTGACATATTGTGGCAGAAAACGGGAATATTCTGAGGAAATTTCAAATTTAGATTGCAACATGCATGAGCTGCGCCTCGAAACTTGCCGGTTAAATGACAATGATCTCTCACTTTATTATAACTCTTATCTTTCCAACTATCAGGAGTAAAACCATACTGAATTGACCCAACATCATAAGCAGACCATTCAAAGATATGACAAACGTTTGAATTTTGATAAGAAATTTCTTCTTCTTCTGTCAATTTCATAGGTTTCATGTTCTTAGAATTATATTTTTTCGCTATGTATTTCGATAATTTATTGAGTTCTTCAAACAATTTTGTCGGGACGTTTTTCAAATCTTCTTCATTTTTGGCACGATAACATATCGGTTTGTACATGCGATTGGTCACATTCGACACTAAATATAGAGTAAAACCATAAGGAATGTGCCTCTGAATCTTGGTTGTAGTCGATCTTTGTGGATTGTTCTTGCATGTCGGAATTTTTTCTAATATGCTCTCAAAGTCCATATAAATTACGTACGGATGGTTAAATTTCTTTTGATAATTAGTAAATTTAGTTGTTTGACCTGGAAATGGCATAATTGGCTTACAAACTTCATGATTTTTACAAATTTCTAAGTGATCTGTTAAATCTCCAGATTTGTAAAAATGGCTTAAACATCTTCTACACAAAAATTTTCTTTCTTTATGTTTAGACAACTGCGAAGAAACAAGCTTATTTAAATCGGTTATCAAAACATAATGAGATTTATCATCTTGTTTAACATACAATAAATCAATGTTTGTTTCAGCGTCATATTTTTCAGAAATTTGTAACGGAACAATGTTAATATTTTCATCAAAACTGTAGACATTGATAGACATTGTTGGATACTTATACTTGGAATTGTAGCTTCGTTTTTCAAATATTTGTATATCTTTCAGAGACATTGGATACTCAAAACCTGAAAATATTTCGTCATTCACAAATTTTTCGTATTGCTTTACACGTTCACAGTCTCTTTCTGGTTTTTCAATAGCACATCTTATTGAGTAAATAAAGCAAAAATCATCTCTATTTTTTATATTTGTACAAGCTTTTTTATCTTTGATATTCTTTGGTAAATCGATGTATGATCCTGCATTCATCATTTCGTGTTTGTTAAGGCTCAAAACTAGTTGTTTACAACTTTTAAATGTCCATCCGGAACCTTTATTTGGATTATTCGTTTGTTTCTCGATGTGTTAATTTATTAAATTGCTTAGTAATAAAGTCGTTTACGTCAAAGATTTCGTCTGCTTTGATAGTAAAATACATTAGACATGTTTGCGGTTCACCATTCACTAAAGTTCGTTCGTATTCACATTCCAAAGAGAGATAGCCCTTTCATATTTTTAACATTTTCTTGAAATTTCTCGATTAAACTTTTAATTTCTGACCGCATAATTGAAAGATATTTGTAAATTGACATGGAATTGTCGTTCAAGTTTGTTAAAATGTATTGCTTGAAAAGACCGTGTATTGAGGATAAAACTTTCTACATCAATGATATTTTCGGATTTTACTTTAAGAGTTTTATCAATTTCTTCGATCATTTCAGACTTGGTTTTATCGTTAGTACCGATAGCCAACTTTTTCAGCTATTGAATGAAGTTTTTCATCATTAAATAGGTCGAGATTTTTCTTTTCAACTTTGAAATTTCTCTTTAATTCACGTAATTTCTCAATATTAAACATGTTTTCGTGATCTGCAATTTTATTTTCTCTAGCCCACTGTCTTAAATAATTTAGTTCATTATTGTAAATTTGCTTGTTTTTTTTCATGACTTTTAGAATTATAATGGCGATCATAGTTTTTTTCTTAAAATTTCTATTTTGCAGAACGGACATGATATTTTATCGCGCTCCATTTAGATAGAAAAATTTATTTAACTAAATGGTGCTTGTAAACCAACGATTGCGCCTCTCACGGCGTGATATCACTACGGATATGACGCAGGCGAAGCGATTATCGTGATGGTCGGTCTGTAGTAGCACACCTCGACTGTCATTGATACACACAGCGCAATCTTTCGGAACTAAAATGTCGGTAATGCAGATTTGCTTTTAAGAATAAAAATTGTGTTCCCGTTTACTATTATAACATTTTCTTTTTCAAAAATGTTAGATAATTTTACCTATTTTAAAATATGCGTACATTTTGTTACTTGTAATTTTCAAATTATATTTTAAATTAATTTCTTAAATTTTTACTTCTCGATGGGCTGTTGTATTGTGTTGCTGAGTATATATGTCCGCGAATTCGGTTTTGGTCGGTTAGGAAGTTTACTTCTGAACTGTTTCAATGCGAGTGGCCATAGCGGAGAAACACCAAGTTCAGAAGTATTCAGATCGTATTCCGGAACCATTTCTCTATCCGTATCTCGCTCTTCTCTCTCTCTCTAGCCTGAATATAGATCCTAGCCTATAAACGGCAGAAGTGATCGTGTCATAGGCATAAAAAGAGAGGGAGAGAGAAAGAGACAGAGGGAGGAGAAAAGGTCGACCGAGAAATGGTTTTTGCACTTTTTGACTTTGAATTTTTTTTTATTTAAATGGAGTTCTTGAAGGAGTTAAATGATATTGGAGAATGTAAGTTTAAAGAGTATAAGAAGTTAAATGAATTGGAAGAAAGGAAGAAACATAGAATCTTGAATTTGGAGAAAATGAAAGATAAATTCGGGTTTACAATAATTGCCGAGTTGGAAGATTGTAAAGTACACTTGCCGAACAGATTTTTGACTGTTTTGGATGAGAAAAAGATTAAAGAATTAAACAAAAATGAAAAATTACACTTGATTGTTACTGGAAAGAAGACTATTAAAGATAAAGAAATTATAACAATTAACTTTGTAGAATAAAGTCTTAACTCTAAAACTTGCAGTCCCTCCCCACGTCATAGTACTGTTTTGATAACCATAGTTGGTGTCTTTCTTCATAGGAATCACATGGAATATTATCTACAGTAATACCTTTTGTTTCACACAAAATGTGGCTATATTCTATAAGAAAAATTCTATAATGCTCTTTAATGAATTGTGTTGATAAATCTTGATACTCACAAAAATTCCTAAGAAATTCATCAATTAAGTCTTGATTATCTTGAAAGAACGTATAATATGGGAAAAATGTCATAAAAAAACGATGAAAACTCTCTGTTTGTTTATTTTTTTACTTTTCTTTTCAATATCTTTCGTAATTATATTAAATATGTAATCCCTTACTTTTTTAGTTTTTTGCCGATAGTAAAACACTCCATTAGACGTTTTTTCTGCAAAAGACTTTACAAGTTCTTTTGAATTCTGTATCATTTAAGGAAAGTATTAACTGTTCTTTAAAATGTTTTGGTAATTCGTTGAACTCGTTAAAATTATCTTTCTTTGTAAGTTTTTGAAATGCTAGAAACTGAAGAGAGCTTGGTGAGTTCATGTTGTTTATTTAGTAGAAAAGTTTTTTATTAAAGTACAGTATGTTTTAGTAAAAATGTTTTAAATTGATTAAATTTTATTAAGATAAAATCCTTTATTCGTAGCAGATTTGACAACATTTTACAAAGCACAGCTTAAGAAAGTAGAAGCAAACAGCTGTAGATTTGGTTAATTTTTCATTCCACAGAGTAGATAGTAATGTACCGATCGCTTTTGGAGACGAACGACTGTAGATTCGGTTAATTTTTTCATTGAGATTTGCTGTTATTTCTCAGCTTCCTTTATGGTACATTGAACAGTATTTTACATTGCTTTTCGGTCGGCTCCGAAAGTGCGCCAGGAACCCCATATTACTATCTACTTATATATATATATATATATATATATATATATATATATATATATATATAAATAATGTATAAATATAAATATTTCAAACTAATGGTAATCGTTATAAGAAATGAAGCCTTTCGGTTTTATTTGGACTTTTAAAAATATCTTAATATTTCTTACAGCGAATCTGGATACCATCATATACTCTCTAAAACTAGAAAAAATTATTATTAACATTAAACAATAATATTACTGCGTTGTCTAAATTACTTGGTTTCAATTCTATAGCAGAAATAAGCTTCTCATTATCTTTATCTTTATCAAGCACTCATTATCTTTTTCGCCAACAACTCCGTATCTCACGGAACAAAGACAGTCGGAAATCTCATCAGTGACAACAATAGTGAGGATATCTCGCTCTTGAGTCCGACATCGTACTAATACTGTCCTAATAAGAGTGGATTTGTGGTCTTACATTGTTGCAGGTTTCAACATGTTACGCATTCACTACTTTACATACCATTAAAAATGGCTATACATCTTGAGAACTAAGCACAGTTGTGTGCAGAAGACTGATTTAAAAAATGTATTAGTTAAAAACACAAAACACATTTATGGAAAATAAACATTAGGTCACTAATTTTACGTAACAACAGTAAACTTACGGTTACTTATAGGTCTATATCGTCCTTTAAATAGTACAAGTGATGGACCTGCCATTTACGTAAGTCGTTTCAAAGTTTTTTAATACACGATTAATCTGTTTTAAATTAATTTAGTGAGTTATTTACATAAATGTAGCTTTTTCAAAGTTCTGTACATAAATTTGACCAAATTTACATACATGAAGAAACCCCTACAACGTTCAGCAAAACCAATTAGGTATAAAACTAAGAGGTAATCCATCCATGTACAAAACGTTTGTGGTGTTACTTTAAATAAAAATAAACAAACAAAAATTGATTTTATATTATACATAATTCACATTACATGTTTATAAGATCATATTTTCATAATGAATCACAAAACTATTTGTTAACCTGTATGTTTATAATTCTATTTAAGTAAAATATTTAACCCTACTTTTTCCTATAGGTATGCCAGTTAGATTCGTAGAAATTCGTTAGTTCCAATGAATATTAACTGCTGCTGGAATCGGGTGCGGAGTTAATTGGTTGCGTGCTGTGTTTCTGGGAATGAATGCTTCACTTTCAAGCGATAAATTGTGCGTGGTTTAGTTATAACACAAGCGATAGGCATAAAACAACCCCAAAACAAAGTTTTTGATTCATAAAAGTAATAAAATGGGTGTTTTACATGAAGTACGGATATATTGTTATTAACTTCAGGAAATACATATTTTGTGTTGTTTCATCGTTTTAATTTACAAATATTTCAAAACGCAAGTACCATTCTTTAAACGAAAATAACCGAAATGTATTGAAAATTAAGTTAGGGGTTATATATGTATAACAAAAATTGTCTTATGCCTATGGTCTAGCTGTCCTTGTAATAGATAATTTGCATATTTTGAAAGTAATAGTTAACGATGGTTATTTTTCTTTTTTATGATGTAACAAAAATAAATGGGAAAAATCCTGTACCAGGAATGTCATCGAATTGGTTTCACAACCCTTGATTTACACAACTTATTATTTGGATCTTAATTATTTAAGACATACACTCCGCAATGATCATAGCTTGACACAATGTTATTTTCTTTTACGTAACGATCTCCCCGTCACAAAGCAAATTAAAATAAGAACTCACTATCAACAAATTCATTTGTGGAATATACGTTGTTAATATTTTACCATAGCGACACCGAAATCCTGCGTTATTCATAAAAAGAGTGGCAGATTTATATTTTACTTAATACATTGAAAAATAGTGACAAACTTGTTATTGAAAAGAACAGATATTTTAACATTCCTTTTCTGAACACGGTATAATAGTAAAGATTACAAAGCTCAGTACACTGGCTATCCTATTTCTTCACACAATTTTCGTTAAAAGGTAAAGCTTTTACTTTACTTATTTATCACTAAATTAAATTCAGCGAAATTAAAGGTATAAAAATCATAGATAGTGTTTGAGCTTTTTTAAGAGACTACATAGTCCTGCCTGACAATTAGAACTAGAATTTAATGATTATGGGTATTCAGGTTTACGAATAACACCTTCAATCACTGATTCACGGTTATTTTAGAAGAGTGTGGAAAAACATAGTTCCTGATCTTGAGCAGAGAAAGTGATTATATCCAGTACTGATATCAGTTATTTCTGAAGTTTTTTAATCAAAGAAGGCTTGGTAAATCACAGTCAATTATCTCATCAAACACTTCAACGTAATTAGTCTGATTACTGAATTTTTGCATGGGCGTACAGTTCCTTTCTAAAGCTATCATGGTTATTATATTACAAATTTGATCATGTACGTGCTGTTTTTGCGTAATATACAGTATTTTAAGATTAAAAAATTTACAACTAGGATTTAATTTGAACTGTGAAAAATTTCAATATTTTTTGTATTATTATTTTTATTATATTTACTGCTCCGTAAATTTACTCCTATTTAGAATATATACGCAGATATGTGTACGGTGGTTGTGACCAAAGCACAGTAGATCTTAAGTAAGGTGTTAGTTTTCTCTTCAAATTATTATTATTTTTCTTACATTTATTACACATTAGTACTAGGGTTGTATTAACTACATAACAGCAATAAGGTGTTTTAATTTATTTCTTACATTTAAGCAGGTGATAAACCTCATTTGGTTTTGGAGATAAACAATAAAATTAAATCTTTTCCAAAATTTGTTTGTTTATTCTTTTTAATTCCTGGTTATTTTTTTCCACTTCACAAATATGGATAAAAATTAATTTTGTTAACCCTTTAAAAGCATTTAAACAAAATAAAAGAAGTAAATAGTAGTATTTTTGTAATGAACCCTAGTAATAATGTAAACATAGTTTGCTTGGTTTGCTTTAAGCAATAAAATATTCAAACGATTGTACTCAAATTGTACATGATTTTTAAGATGGCTGGTATGTGTAAAGGTTAATTTATTATCTCGAAAATCCTTTACGATTACGTCTTACTAATCAGTAATGTAACGCAAAATCCCATCTTGTCCTCTTAAGTAGTGTAATATTAATTACAAGATTTTACAAGTCTGATCTGCTAACCATAAACACTGAAAAGGATATATATTTAAGCCTACTAGAGATTTTGCGTAAACAGACAGAAATCGAGTTTGTTTAACTCCTCAAGATATAGACGTTACTAACGCCCGGAAAATAACCTTTCTCGATATAAATTATAGATAATGTAAATCAAAAATATATATTTTATAAGTCTGCAAACCGTTCTCCTCGAATTAATATAGTATTCGAGGCGATTCGCTGCTGGTCTAGTTCCTCTCGAAGTAAGGTAGATTTATCAAAAAATATATTTCATAGTTAATTTAATAAATATACTGCTTTATTCCCAGAATATTTTGTACACTAAGGTAAATACGAATCTATATATAACTTAAAAAAATATTCTATACATAACACTTAAATGGCTGCTTCTGCTATTTTTGGTATTTATTATTTACCGTTCAATATTTTTTTAATGTTATACGTAATTGCAAGGTTGCAACGCATGTAAAAATTTTTATTAAAGCAAACAATCTTCAAACATTTAGACCTCACTGAGAAGAGCCATCTTCAGTCAAAATATCAACCAAAGCGGCCAATGAAATTCATCCGCTAAAGCCTAAGTTAAAGAAGGACAGATCTGTGTTGCCCTGTTTCGTTATTCTTGCATTATACAGTCGATAAAGTGAATAAAAATTAAAACATAATTAGCACTTAAGTTCAACAATAATTTAACTGGAATTAGGGTACCAAAACCGTGTTAAATTATTAAACAATCAAATCCTCGCCTCAATCATGAATAATTTGATCTGTGCCCTTAGTTTAATTTACATCGGTTTATATATTAACAGCATTGACTGGTTATTTATTGCTCTACCAAACCATTACTGTAATCTCTTGAAAAGTAGTATAAAGAAAAAAGACAATGTAGGATACAGTCCAAGCGCATTGTAGTATTGTTTTATAATAACTTTCAATTGAGTTGATATATATTACGAAATGACTTGTGTTATTGAGATATTGCCTTCGTTAAAACAGCATCATTGATAATATCTTTTATTAACATAACAAAATATATTAACAATATTTCTTGTTTTATTCTCAATAGTAAATTTGTGAGTTAATTATAAAAATCACAGAGGAAAATAAAACATGTAAACATTTCTAATGTGAATTATTTTTAATTTTTAATTGCTATACGTTCTCTTGAAATGCAATGTATAGCAATACCAGTTCAACTTTTTTCCTCTATTAAAATCGATTTAAAGGTACGTGAAATCTTCCATACAACGCGATGTGTTGCTATGAAAAGAGCGGATTGTTACTTATTAGATCTCAGTAGCTTTTTTCAATCATTGATTTTCAACTGGGTTTTATGTTTAATGGTATTCATATTTTCACTAATTGGAGAGTATTTTGTTTTAAGTTTGAAATGATCTCTAGAAAACGTAGCATTGGGAAAATCTGAAATAATATACAAGATACTTGTCTGAACACGATATAGCGATCACTAAATCGATGCTATATATTTTTCACGAAATATTGATTATATTGTTACCAACTTGTGTGAATGTTTTTTCTCGATAATGAAGTTCCAGCAGTCACCGACACATAGAACTGATGAGGGACAGTTAAGCTCTTGATGATACTCTAAGCCATCTCTCACTGCTGATAATCTGAGCTGATATACAGGAGACATCTATGTAATTGAGATAGCGATCGTCAAGTCAGTGTCATATATCCTTCGAGACATATAGATTGTGTTGTAACACGTGTGTATCAATGTTATATGACTATATACAGTCACAACAGTCACCGTCACATAGACCTGACGGAATGTTAAGCTCATGAAAACTCTAAGCCATCTCACACCACTGATACACAGGAGATATATCTGCAATTGACCGTAGCGATTTTCCCGTTAGTTGCTACACATCCTGCACGAAACGTTCATTAAGTTGCAACTTGGTGAAAGTCGTATCTGTTACTCTTACTGTTTATATAACTAGTTAGGTTCTCTTTAACCATGTTACATTTTAAAATAACTGTTTAACATTAATCTTAAAGCAAATACCGTAAGAGCATCAGTCAAAATAAGAAAAAAATTCATAAAGTCATACGAATTTCCTCATAGATGCTCAGTGTATTCGGTTTGTATAAGGTGGAGTATTAAAAAAGTTCACAAAGTTTTAAAATGCACGCTTATAATCTACTTTATTTTTATGGTGTTAAAGAGCTCTAAACATTAAAAAAAATACTAGTCTGTGACACATAAAAAATTAATGTTTTACTATGAATGATGTGAAAAGATAATTTTATTTATGTATTTCTGCTATCGTTATATCTGAATAAAAATAGAACACAACGTATTAATGATCGCAATCCATGTTGTATTCTGTTGATATTAAAATAACACAGTTATACATACACGAAATATATAATATTTTAGTATGTATTTCTTTCAGCTTGCTCTCTAATAATCATTAATAATGCAATTTAATTTTCAACCTACTTAATCTATTCATATGTTGCTCCACTTACGTAAAATTTCTGGCTGTGCACGTGTGTTGTTCACGTAATACGATTTATTATTTTTATATTTAAAATTAAAATAGTTAATTCTGTACAATCTGACGTTAGTTAATAGTCCGAATAGATAGATATGTCTTGTTTTTATAAAGTGTAAACGAGGTGCCGGTTTGAAGATATTCTTCTTTACGTTAAACAATTAACTCTATAATATCCTTGTCTACCTAAAAATTACTACTACAAAACCCACGCATGCAGTAATGGTATAATCGTAAGTAAAATGTATACTCGCTGCTTTGCAGACACCACCAACGCGTGGATGACTTTTAGAAGGATCTGTGGCTGCATGGTTAGTACAGCGTCATCTACCTCCGGCTCACGTACATCCTTAGGTAATTTTGGTAAAGATTTCTTATTCCAAAGTAAGGCTGTACTTATCCCAAACCACCAAGTACATACCAAAATTACATACATAAATATTCGTAAGTAAGCAAGAAGGACTCATTGCACTGTTATGTGATGTACACAACCCACTATGATTAACGTTTTAATATTTATTTAAAGTAGTTTAATATCTACAAACTGAAGATAACACATTAACGGAAATTATTGCTTTTGATCATAATGCGATCGAAAAATTTTGTAGCTATGGCAAATAATTGTCTATAACCAATTATATAAGATACAATACAATTAAGGTAGACTGTGATAAAAGTTTAAATGATATGAATGAACAACTACAAAAAGTAACGACTAAACCCAACAAGTTTCAGTTATACACGACAATAAACTGTACAGGATACCTATACATGTGACAGTGGTACAGTTGGTCATTACAACTGTCCATAATGTAATGAATATTTTATTTTATTCATGAAAAAAAGGATTTCACGTATAACGTATGGGATTTTAATCATAATATGACTATTTATAAAGTTACTAGTCATAAAATATATGGTAACTTTAAACAAGAAGTTATGAGCAGTATGAACTAAAATTCTATTGTTATAGTAAACGAATTACTTTTTTTTAATTTTGGGAACATAAGAATAAAGTAAAGTGTAACGTGTTATGCGTCTGCTTAGTTTTTAGACTTTTATGCTAATAATAATTCTTTAGAGTAAACCTCTATTGGATCAGTAATTCTATTTCTAACATCACTATATTCATGGTGTTTGATGTATTTATATATTCTAGTATATTTATATATACTAGTATGTCTATACTGCAATATGGTTTTACTACATACTCAATTTGCCAAAGTATTTACCTTTACCTCCACCAACCACTATATTGTCAATTTCTTCTTAAAATGAAACTTTTTTCTCAATATATCGTTTGTGTACGTCACCTACATTCATTATTACCCAAAGCACGTTAGTATAAAATTATCATCTGTAGGAAGATCACGTTCGGTCATAGCACTTAAGTTAACTCTGTTACTTAATCGCTCAGGTATTTGTTCACAGAGAGTTGTTTCTCTACCAGGTGGTTTAACAACAATTAATTTCTGTGTGACATACAACCTCGAATAATCATAGTTATGATCATAGATAATATTGTTAGTATAATAAATGCTAATAAACATCAATATGTAATATTAAGATATATTGATTTTATATTTAAAAATTATTTAATACAGTATTTAAATTATCTTAATGAAAACATACTCTAATAGCGAAAAGATGGTAAACTATTGACACTGGGGGAAAATATATATTGGACAGTAAGCCTAAAATCCTGGATAAGAACATTTTCCATCGGTCCCTTGGGATTCAAGGGAGATATTCTCACCACTTTGCCTTATCGTTACTCCTCCGGGAGTTCTGTGGCAGAGTGACCCGCATTAAATAATTGCCTTACATTAAAAGATGATGAAGGTTTTGTTATCATATCATATATGATACAAGATTTATCATAATTTATATACATAATATTATTTGCTATGTTATTTTTAGATAATAATAATTAATCTGCCTAAAACAAAAATTCTGCATATATCAAAAATTCTAAATCAAACCCTCGATTTCTAACACTCTTAACATACTATATAATTGAGTACAATATATAATATATATAATATATATATATATATACTTATTTATTTATTTATCTAAACAATTAAAATTATACGCATATAACAATAATTCTATATGAAATTCTTGATTTTTAATACTATATTAAAGTATAATTTTATATAAACTATATATTAATTTCAAGCAAACGTCCTATTTTAAAAAGTGGTTGATGCAGTTTTTAGACTGCATAAAGTTAGGCTTTGGTCGTAATAGCCTTCTTAGCTCATTTTATGCGTTTAGTAAAAGAATCAGAGTTAAGCAACAATCGTTCTACTCAATTAAAGGATAATACTTAATGTTTTTACCTTATATCCTAAATCCATAGGTACACACGTGTTCGCTATTAACTGTAAATGTAAGGCACAGATCTATAACCGACTTTGGAAAGATTTGTTCAGTAGTGAGACGCATAGGCCTTATGCTCGATTTAATATTTTAAGAGCTACGCTCTTCTTGGACATAGTTGATTGATATAGAACACTATTTTTGGCGAGAACATGTAAAACAACAATCTAAAATTGTATTTGCACACTTTACTAATCATTTTCATCTCAGAGATTTTATCCTCTATCATTGAAAGCATTATTATATACTTAACAAATCTAAATTTCTTAATCATCAGAAAAAACTTGGTTAAGTTCCATAGTCAGTAGGTTTAATTTTAAGAAAATTTGCAAAAGATTTACGAATCATACAAAGAAGTAGTTTCCACAAATTGGCTTAGACTATTGCGACCAAGTGGGATTGGATAAACAACAAACCTTCAATAATTAAAATGTTATACTTTCCTGACATATTCACAGTACTGGAAGACGGACACTAAAATCAACCACCATGTTTTTAAAAAGTCACATTTAATTTTAATTACAGATGATATAGTAACAAAAAGTAGTAATTTAAATGATTCAAAACATCATTGTTATATATAATTGCAATATTTATTGAATTGCCAGAGTATTACAGTGATTGCTGATTTATTATTATTGCATTTATTAAATCTTCGTTTAAGTAACCTTTAAAAAAAAACATTGTAAAAATAATAGATTCCCTAAATTATTTATAACAAAACCAGCTCAAGTGAGTATTAAGTTTAACATCTATTTTAGTAATGTTGCACATTAAATTTCACTAAACTCAATGTTCATATCAAAATTACTAACTTACATTGTTGTATGTAAAGTGATAGCAACTTCGTTAAATTCTTTATTTTTAAACTCTAAACCCTTATCTGTATGAAGTAGATTTGGCGGTTTGTGATTGATCTTTATCGCGTCTTTTACTATATCTTCGAAGGCTTTTGAAACATCTTTACCGTTTTTTTCTTTTGATAGCTCTTGACCAAGCATATTTTGAGAAAGTATCAATAACATTTAACATATACTTGAATCCATCATTTTGATCCGAATAGTTAGACATTATAACTAAATCTGCTGCCCATAAATCGTCAATTCCTAAAGTTATAATTTTTCTCTTTTTAAACTTTTTTCGTACTGGTGCATGAATTTCTCTAGCTTCAATCTCGATTTCTTCCTTATTCTTAGATTCTTTCTTTACTTGTTTTTCATTTGGATTCTTTATAAATTTACTCTTATTTGTCTTACATTTTGAACATTTTGCTGCAATTCTATACAATCCGTTTTGAGTTTGAACAATTTTAGAATCTATATTTTTCGTTTTCTTTTTACACTTGTGACAGTGAATTAAATCATCTTCCATTTACATATCAAAGTTTCCAAGTTTATTTAATTCGTCTAATATATCAGATTTTGCTTCATAGCCATACGGTACTGTATCGATCTTATTTTCTAGGACAATTCTCTTATCATCTTTAGCGTTCAGTGCCAGCTTGTT
Source organism: Homalodisca vitripennis (assembly GCF_021130785.1). NCBI lineage: Eukaryota > Metazoa > Arthropoda > Insecta > Hemiptera > Cicadellidae > Homalodisca > Homalodisca vitripennis. Next base: position 49,199 of record NW_025779685.1, read on the forward strand.
TATGGTAACAGTGTACAACTCATGTTTATAGCTTTTGATTACTGTCATCTCCCTAAATTCTTCTTTATCTTCGAACAAACATCTCTTCAAGTTTTCGATATTTATTGTTTTATTTACAACGCTTCTCTTAATTCCTTTTACACCTAACTGGGTTTTTATCTAGATATTTGTACGAGTACATCTTAGACCTTAAACCACAAAATTCTTCTAAAACTTCGCTATTTAACTCATCTTTGAATTTCCCTATTACCTTCTTATTTTTAGTCGTGAAACATTCATGATCTTTTGGATAATCACTTGTATCAAAGTCATCTATATTTTCTTTAATAATTTTAAAAGGATCTCGTTTCAATTCTAGAAAATAACTGTCTGTATCCATGTAACACAGATTCAAATCTGGATCAAACTTCTTTAATTTGTTGTAATAAAACTCGTACATTAGCAATTTTGAGAGGTCGAGAACTGAAAATCCTATGTAAATCGGTTTGTTAAATTTAACCTTTTGTTTGTACATGTGACTCGCTATACAGTTGTCGTCAAAGATGTTAAAGCATTTGAAATTTGTTTTCTTAGCTTGTTTCATTGAAAATTCTTTCATTTCCAAGCTTAATATCACATCTGTTTCTCACATTTTCCATAGATTTTCCAAACACTGAGTTGTTCATCAGCTTATAAAAGTCCTTTTCAAAGTCGCTTGTAGCTTTGGTTCTCATGTTTGTGTTAAAATCAATGTATTCTTTCATAAAAGGCTTCTGATCGAATGCAATAACTCTATTCACATGTTTCAAAATCATACCTTGTTCCAAATAGAACTTCAAATTTCTCGAATGAACAACGTATTCAGTTTTATCCAGTAGAGTTGTGCAAAGTTTGTTTTTAAAATGTTCTGGAGCAAGAGGTAAATCCTTGTGATGTTCGTGTAAATTTGTTGGATATCCAAGATCGACTTCGAGAATATAGCCATAATCTTCGTCGCCAGTGAGTTCTAAAATTGTTTCTTGCCACTCTTCTTTTGTATACGTTTTAGGATCCATCCACTTGATATCACTAAACGGCAGTTTTTGCATAAGACCATACCCATAAAGGTTGTTTGCATCGAGATAGAGTAAATAGTTTTCGGGCTTTGTCTTATCAAAATCTTTTAAATATTTGTTATTTGCTTTCACATATCGTTTAATACACTGAGAAATGCCCCCGCGAATGCCTTTTTCAATCATCAAATACATATTATAATCGTTAATTAGCTGAAGCTCAATTTTCGTTAATTTTAACATTGCGTCCCATGCGAGACTGGGAGCTGTTAGATAGTGTGCCGGATCGAGTTTATAACAATTAAGGCAAATGTTTCTGAAATTTTCGAATATATCAGCAAGCAATAAAACATCTTGGATATTGTACAAATCAGAGTAATTTCCAAGATTTTTCTCTTTTAATTTGTTCCAAACGCTCAAGTAGTGTTGAAAATCTTTCTCAGATATGCTCTCATCTGTCAAAAGTGAATAGAAATCTTGAATTCTCAATTCTTCTGTGTAATCAAGTTTTTCAATACTGTCGATAAATTCGTAAGGAAATATGCCTTTTCCAGATAGAATTTTAAAGATTTCTTCTTCGTCATTTGGCTGTCTTTCTATTATCTCATTCAGTCCATCTTGTATAAAATGATTTGTATGTTTGAAGTCTTCTCTCTTTAGATTTTTAGCTAACTTTTCTATAGACGAGGCCATGAATCTGAACGTGTCTACAAACGAAAACTTGATGAATTTTCTTGGCTTATCACCTTCGAATTCATAGCCATATCCAGAATTTACAGAATAATTTATATATTTTTTCATCGGTGTTTGCAATCAAATCAACATTTCCATATTGTTTAGCCAATTCTTTTATGTATAAAATGAGTATCGTAATTTGACATATTGTGGCAGAAAACGGGAATATTCTGAGGAAATTTCAAATTTAGATTGCAACATGCATGAGCTGCGCCTCGAAACTTGCCGGTTAAATGACAATGATCTCTCACTTTATTATAACTCTTATCTTTCCAACTATCAGGAGTAAAACCATACTGAATTGACCCAACATCATAAGCAGACCATTCAAAGATATGACAAACGTTTGAATTTTGATAAGAAATTTCTTCTTCTTCTGTCAATTTCATAGGTTTCATGTTCTTAGAATTATATTTTTTCGCTATGTATTTCGATAATTTATTGAGTTCTTCAAACAATTTTGTCGGGACGTTTTTCAAATCTTCTTCATTTTTGGCACGATAACATATCGGTTTGTACATGCGATTGGTCACATTCGACACTAAATATAGAGTAAAACCATAAGGAATGTGCCTCTGAATCTTGGTTGTAGTCGATCTTTGTGGATTGTTCTTGCATGTCGGAATTTTTTCTAATATGCTCTCAAAGTCCATATAAATTACGTACGGATGGTTAAATTTCTTTTGATAATTAGTAAATTTAGTTGTTTGACCTGGAAATGGGCATAATTGGCTTACAAACTTCATGATTTTTACAAATTTCTAAGTGATTCTGTTAAAATCTCCAGATTTGTAAAAATGGCTTTAAAAACATCTTCTACACAAAAATTTTCTTTCTTTATGTTTAGACAACTGCGAAGAAACAAAGCTTATTTAAATCGGTTTATCAAAACATAATGAGATTTATCATCTTGTTTAACATACAATAAATCAATGTTTTGTTTCAGCGTCATATTTTTCAGAAATTTGTAACGGAACAATGTTAATATTTTCATCAAAACTGTAGACATTGATAGACATTGTTGGATACTTATACTTGGAAATTGTAGCTTCGTTTTTCAAATATTTTGTATATCTTTCAGAGACATTGGATACTCAAAACCTGAAAATATTTCGTCATTCACAAATTTTTTCGTATTGCTTTACACGTTCACAGTCTCTTTCTGGTTTTTCAATAGCACATCTTATTGAGTTAAATAAAGCAAAAATCATCTCTATTTTTTATATTTGTACAAGCTTTTTTATCTTTGATTATTCTTTGGTAAATCGATGTATGATCCTGCATTCATCATTTCGTGTTTGTTAAGGGCTCAAAACTAGTTGTTTACAACTTTTTAAATGTCCATCCGGAACCTTTATTTGGATTATTCGTTTGTTCTCGCATGTGTTAATTTTATTAAATTGCTTAGTAATAAAGTCCGTTTACGTCAAAGATTTCGTCTGCTTTGATAGTAAAATAAAATACATTAGACATGTTTGCGGTTCACCATTCACTAAAGTTTCGTTCGTGATTCACATTCCAAAGAGAGATAGCCCTGTCATTATTTTTAACATTTTCTTGAAATTTCTCGATTAAACTTTTAATTTCTGACCGCATAATTGAAAGATATTTGTAAATTGACATGGAATTGTCGTTCAAGTTTGTTAAAAAATGTAATTGCTTGAAAAGACCGTGTATTGAGGATAAAACTTCTACATCAATGATATTTTCGGATTTTTACTTTAAGAGTTTTATCAATTTCCTTCGATCATTTCAGACTTGGTTTTATCGTTAGTAACCGATAGCCAACTTTTCAGCTATTGAATGAAGTTTTTCATCATTAAATAGGTCGAGATTTTTCTTTTCAATCTTTGAAATTTCTCTTTAAATTCACGTAATTTCTCAATATTAAACATGTTTTTCGTGATCTGGCAATTTTATTTTCTCTAGCCCACTGTCTTAAATAATTTAGTTCATTATTGTAAATTTGCTTGTTTTTTTTCATGACTTTTAGAATTATAATGGCGATCATAGTTTTTTCTTAAAATTTCTATTTTTGCAGAACGGACATGATATTTTATCGCGCTCCATTTAGATAGAAAAATTTATTTAACTAAATGGGTGCTTGTAAACCAACGATTGCGCCTCTCACGGCGTGATAATCACTACGGATATGACGCAGGCGAAGCCGATTATCGTGATGGTCGGTCTGTAGTAGCACACCTCGACTGTCATTGATACACACAGCGCAATCTTTTCGGAACTAAAATGTCGGTAAATGCAGATTTGCTTTTAAGAATAAAAATTGTGTTCCCGTTTACTATTATAACATTTTCTTTTTCAAAATGTTAGATAATTTTACCTATTTTAAATATGCGTACATTTTGTTACTTGTAATTTTCAAATTATATTTTAAATTAATTTCTTAAATTTTTACTTCTCGATGGTGGCTGTTGTATTGTGTTGCTGAGAGTATATAATGTCCGCGAATTCGGTTTGTCGGTTAGGAAGTTTACTTCTGAACTGTTTCAATGCGCGAGTGGCCATAGCGGAGAAACACCAAGTTCAGAAGTATTCAGATCGTATTCCGGAACCATTTCTCTATCCGTATCTCGCTCTTGCTCTCTCTCTCTAGCCTGAATATAGATCCTAGCCTATAAACGGCAGAAGTGATCGTGTCATAGGCATAAAAAGAGAGGGAGAGAGAAAGAGACAGAGGGAGGAGAAAAGGTCGACCGAGAAATGGTTTTGCACTTTTTGACTTTGAATTTTTTTTATTTAAATGGAGTTCTTGAAGGAGTTAAATGATATTGGAGAAATGTAAGTTTTAAAGAGTATAAGAAGTTAAAATGAATTGGAAGAAAGGAAGAAACATAGAATCTTGAATTTGGAGAAAATGAAAGATAAATTCGGGTTTACAATAATTGCCGAGTTGGAAGATTGTAAAGTACACTTGCCGAACAGATTTTTGACTGTTTTGGATGAGAAAAAGATTAAAGAATTAAACAAAAATGAAAAATTACACTTGATTGTTACTGGAAAGAAGACTATTAAAGATAAAGAAATTATAACAATTAACTTTGTAGAATAAAGTCTTAACTCTAAAACTTGCAGTCCCTCCCCACGGTCATAGTACTGTTTTGATAACCATAGTTTGGTGTCTTTCTTCATAGGAATCACATGGAATAATTATCTACAGTAATACCTTTTGTTTCACACAAAATGTGGCTATATTCTATAAGAAAAATTCTAATAATGCTCTTTAATGAATTGTGTTGATAAATCTTGATACTCACAAAAAATTCCTAAGAAAAATTCATCAATTAAGTCTTGATTATCTTGAAAGAACGTATAATATGGGAAAAATGTCATAAAAAAAAACGATGAAAACTCTCTGTTTGTTTATTTTTTTACTTTCTTTTCAATATCTTTCGTAATTATATTAAATATGTAATCCCTTACTTTTTTAGTTTTTTGCCGATAGTAAAACACTCCATTAGACGTTTTTTCTGCAAAAGACTTTACAAGTTCTTTTGAATTCTGTATCATTTAAGGAAAGTATTAACTGTTTCTTTAAAATGTTTTGGGTAAATTCGTTTGAACTCGTTAAAATTATCTTTCTTTGTAAGTTTTTGAAATGCTAGAAACTGAAGAGAGCTTGGTGAGTTCATGTTGTTTATTTAGTAGAAAAGTTTTTATTAAAGTACAGTATGTTTTAGTAAAAATGTTTTAAAATTGATTTAAATTTTATTAAGATAAATCCTTTATTCGTAGCAGATTTGACAACATTTTACAAAGCACAGCTTAAGAAAGTAGAAGCAAACAGCTGTAGATTTGGTTAATTTTTCATTCCACAGAGTAAGATAGTAATGTACCGATCGCTTTTGGAGACGAACGACTGTAGATTCGGTTAATTTTTCATTGAGATTTGCTGTTATTTCTCAGCTTCCTTTATGGTACATTGAACAGTATTTTTACATTGCTTTTCGGTCGGCTCCGAAAGTGCGCCAGGAACCCCATATTACTATCTACTTATATATAAATATATATAATTATATATATAACTATATATATATATATATATATATATATATATATATATATATACTATACTATATATATATATATATATAAATAATGTATAAATAAAAATATTTTCAAACTAATGGTAATCGTTATAAAGAAATGAAGCCTTCGGTTTTATTTGGACTTTTAAAAATATCTTTAATATTTCTTTACAGCGAATCTGGATACCATCATATACTCTCTTAAAACTAGAAAAAATTATTATTAACATTAAACAATAATATTACTGCGTTGTCCTAAATTACTTGGTTTCAATTCTATAGCAGAAATAAGCTTCTCATTATCTTTATCTTTATCAAGCACTCATTATCTTTTTCGCCAACAACTCCGTATCTCACGGAACAAAGACACATCGGAAATCTCATCAGTGACAACAATAGTGAGGATATCTCGCTCTTGAGTCCGACATCGTACTAATACTGTCCTAATAAGAGTGGAATTTGTGGTCATAACATTGTTGCACAGGTTTTCAACATGTTACGGCATTCACTACTTTACATACCATTATAAATGGCTATACATCTTGAGAACTAAGTGGCACAGTTGTGTGCAGAAGACTGATTTAAAAAATGTATTAGTTAAAACACAAAACACATTTATGGAAAATAAACATTAGGTCACAAATTTTTACGTAACAACAGTAACTTACGGTTACTTATAGGTCTATATCGTCCTTTAAATAGTACAAGTGATGGACCTGCCATTTACGTAAGTCGTTCAAAGTTTTTTTAAATGTACACGATTAATCTGTTTTTAAATTAATTTAGTGAGTTATTTACATAAATGTAGCTTTTTCAAAGTTCTGTACATAAATTTGACCAAATTTAACATACATGAAGAAACCCCTACAACGTTCAGCAAAACCAATTAGGTATAAAACTAAGAGGTAATCCATCCATGTACAAAACGTTGGTGGTGTTACTTTAAATAAAAATAAACAAACAAAAATTGATTTTATATTATACAATAATTCACATTACATGTTTTATAAGATCATATTTTCATAATGAATCACAAAACTATTTGTTAACCTGTATGTTTATAATTCTATTTAAGTAAAATATTTAACCCTACTTTTTCCTATAGGTATGCCAGTTAGATTCGTAGAAATTCGTTAGTTCCAATGAATATTAACTGCTGCTGGAATCGGGTGCGGAGTTAATTGGTTGCGTGCTGTGTTTCTGGGAATGAATGCTTCACTTTCAAGCGATAAATTGTGCGTGGTTTAGTTATAACACAAGCGATAGGCATAAAACAACCCCAAAACAAAGTTTTTTGATTCATAAAAGTAATAAAATGGGTGTTTTACATGAAGTACGGAATATATTGTTATTAACTTCAGGAAATACATATTTTGTGTTGTTTCATCGTTTTAATTTACAAATATTTCAAAACGCAAGTACCATTCTTTAAAACGAAAATAACCGAAATGTATTGAAAATTAAGTTAGGGGTTATATATGTATAACAAAAATTGTCTTATGCCTATGGTCCTAGCTGTCCTTGTAATAGATAATTTGCATATTTTGAAAGTAATAGTTAAACGATGGTTATTTTCTTTTTTATGATGTAACAAAAATAAATGGGAAAAATCCTGTACCAGGAATGTCATCGAATTGGTTTCACCCTTGATTTACACAACTTATT